>NW_015170900.1:575457-687709 GCF_001447785.1 Gekko japonicus | reverse complement strand
TCTTCCGATGACAAGAAGTCCCTTTGAGGCCCTGAGATCTGCAAGGCACAGGCCCCTCTGAGGGTTCCTCAGGTAGACCTTGTGATCCTGCCACAGCAACATTGTGGGCCCCACCCCCAGTGAGAGTTCATGCCTGCCAAGATCCCCCCAGGCACTCAGAATCTGAGACAAAGGAGGACCTGGGCAGAGACCGGAACCCAACAAAGGAACCCATGATGCTCTGCCTGTGCTCTGCCTGTGCTCTGCCCCTCCCCAGTCTCTCTCAAGGAGGAGAGTAGGTGAAGTCGTTCTTGACAGGAGGCGGAACTTTAGGAACAGTAAGCATGTCATTAGAAAGGGTGGGGATCCTGTTGGCATAAGTCTCCTCTTGCCATGTGAAGGATGGTATCCCGGCCAGGTTAGGGCCAAAGGTGGCAAAGCCAACTTTGTGCAAAGCCAACTAACCCAGACATGTGCTCAAAGCCAACTAGCCCAGACATGTATGTGCTCAGGACTGTCTCTCTGACTCATTCAGCCATCAGGTTCAAATGCAGCAAGCACGTATCCGTCATTGTGAAAGAACAATGTCTTAATTTCATCATCTCAAAGGTGTCAGCAAGCCTGCATTCCAGTGCTATGCCTCACAATCAAACTTCCAGAGTTTGCCCATCAATACTGGGACAACCCCGGCCATGGTCTATTGTTGTAATTGTTCTCTGGATAGCCCAGCCATTAATGGAGCCAAGACTCAGCAAATGCCCAACACCTTACTAACAAAGGCTTCCTTTCCCAAACCTGGACTTCTTTTGTCCAAAACCCCTTTTGAACCATTACCGGCCATGTTTGTCCATCCAGGACCATTTCCCTATTGTGCCCATTGCCCTGAAGGCACAATTTTCCTATATCTGGGCTCCAAACCCAACCATTGTTGGTTCAGTCTCCTGGGACGCATACCAGCTGGATCCCCCATCTCTTTTCGGTCTTCTCAGATGTGAAGTCTGCTCCCCTTCACCGCAGACTCATCTCTTTGGAAGGTAGCTATAACCCCCCTCAGTTTGCTCCCCTTCACCGCAGACTCTTCTCTTTGGAAGGTAGCTATAACCCCCCTCAATGCTTTGCCCTCTTTTGTCTCTGGTCTCTTAAGATTGCTTCACCCCTTTGTTTCCTAGCTTGTGTTTCCTTTCCAGCTTGTGTTTCCTTTCCAGTTTGGTGTAGTGGTTAAGTGCGTGGACTCTAATCTGGGAGTCCCCACTTCTCCACTTGTGCCTGGCTGGATGACCTTGGGCAAGCCATAGTTCTGATAAGAGCTGTTCTTGAAAAAAGAGCAATTTCTGTCAAGAGCTCTCTCAGCCCCACCTACCTCACAGGGTGTCTGTTGTGGGGAGGGGAAGGGAAAGGAGTTTGTAAGCCGCTCTGAGACACCTTTGGGTAGTGGAGGGCGGGGTAGAAATCCAATCTCTTCTCTCTGCATGTGTGTGTGTGTGTGTGTGATATTTTTGTTAAATTAGCTGAATTTTTTTTAAAAATTCATAAAAGATAATACTTGTCTATCGTCTGTGCCATTCTGAGAGGGTTCTGACTCTGGTATAGTTGGAGGACGATCCATAGCTTCTGCACCTATTTAGCAAACGGTCTGTTAGCTAATTTCCCCCAGCTTCTTATATAAGCCTGCAGAAGCTTGGAAGATTTGCTGGTTCAGGAGCTTGCATAAGACTCACTGTGGTTGCCTTGGTTTCTGCCTGCTTGACACCTGCATGCCTCCATACCTTCCCTCCTGCCTTCTCTGCTGTACTTCTGCCTACCTCATACCTGCCCTCTTCCTCTCCTGTCTGCCTTATAACCCTCTGACTCTCACCAGCTTGCCTTCTCTCCTGCCCGCGTGCTGGCCTCAGGAAGATCGCTGCCTTTTGGCTGGCGAACAGGACCAATTTGCTAGTTTGTGTGGAATATGGAATGAGTGCTCTACTCCACAGCACTCCCAGAGGCCTAATGAACCTTATGTTTGACACCACTGCTTTTAGATGTGCATAAATGGCTCCAATAATTAGAAGAAAAGATGCCTCTAGCTAATATTTTCTCTGAATTATAGGATTCTGACAGTTGAAACAGCTGGCTACTAGATATATGTTTCTATTTGCTATACTCCAAAATAATCTGCCCCCATGTTTTCTGTTTAAAGGAATAGACTGAAATATTTTCTTTTTAAAAAATTTCTCTTTGTAAACCCCACAAACATTTGTATAATTTCTGGCTTTATTGGTCATTGGTCACAATCCAAAGAATGTCCCAGAGACATCAAGAAAATGTAGCTTCAAAATTAAACAATGTTACCTCTGCAATCTTCACAATACACCTGTTTCTATTGTTGCAACCTCTAGTACTTCAGTACTTTTTTTTTGTAAAGAAAACAAGTAATTGGCATGCTACTAAAACCGGCATCCCCATGTTAAAATCTCTCTTTTCTCTGAGACTCGAAAGGGTTACTTTTTCTATACTCTGCTGTCATCATCTTGTGAGTTTCGCTCCATTTGCTCCACCCCATGGTAGTGGCAGAAAAATACAGGCTTGGATCCAACAATCACCCAGCAGAAATGGACTTGAAGCAGTTCCATTTGCACAAGATCTTCAGCAACACCTGGTGTTTTCCTTCCTTATAGATTCCAAAAATGGCTTGCACAATGTCATACACAATGAGGGAAATGGGTTGGAGTATGCTATGGTTCCACTTTATGTGAGGGGACACCATGAGTTGTCATTTTCCCCCGCACTTCAGCTTGTGCAAGGACCCTAGCTCATACAGGAATCTTCTAGTGCATCCATGCCAGTGCAATGACATTTGAACACAAAGCAACTAGCTTCCAGTGTAACTGGAAACAGTATAAAGTCAGCATGGTGATATGGCTTTCCCATGCTTCATGTAACATGGGCCTGTTCATATTCCAATAATTTCAGTAGACTTCAGTAATAACTATTTTTTGCTGGTCTGCTCTTATGTTGATGCATGAACCCACGGGTTTCCAAACTTTTTGAGCTTGTGGGCACCTTTGGAATTTCACTTGCTCTGAAGGGGTCTCCTCCCCTTCTACATGTAGTAATATGGATTATTAAAACAAATGTTAAATAGCAACATGGAGTGGACTTCAAAGAGTCAGACTTCTCTGTTTATTGTTTGGTGCATTTGGAGAACTCCAGTGAAACTAAGAGTTTGTAGGAGCACTTCTTTACGCCTTACATTACATTACCATTACCCTTTACATCCTCCCACTTGACATTTGATGGAGTGCAGTACCTTCTGAAAAGGTACTATAAATAGCACCGACACTTGTCAAGGAGCCTGGGAGTGGAGATTTTATGCTTATGACTAATTAAGCAATTGAAAATGATCACATACAAAGAAGACGTCTTTCACAGCTCATCTGGTTTATGTGAAAATAAGGAAGATCCTCCCTGACTCCACGAGGAGTTCCATAGCACCAGTAATCCCACCACATGGACTTTTGCAGTTAACTCCTCCATAATTGCTACTCTGAGATACAGTAGTAAACAGTGGGATGCAGTTTTCATTCTACTGGAGCTGGACCGCAAAGGAATGGGTATTGGCAGTGATCTTTACCCTGGACCCGTTCTCTTAGCACTAAGGGGACGTTGAACTTTGTTCCAAACCTTAACAACAAATTAATTGCCAAATTATCCTTTTATGTCCTGACCTGGATGGTCCAGGTTAGCCCGATCTCATCAGACCTTGGAAGCTAAGCCGGGTTAGCCCTGATTAGTATTTGAATGGGAGACCACCATGGAATACCAGGGTTGCTACACAGAAGCAGGCAGTGGAAAGCCACCTCTGAATTTCTTTTGCCATGAAAACCCCACGGGCTTGCCATAAGTCGGCTGCCACTTGACCACACTTTACACATGTGCGCGCACACACACTATCCTGCTTCTGTGTTCAGATAGAGTCAAAGATAGGATCTTTTTTCTTCTCCCTAAAACTTGGATTAAAAGATTCTGTCCTGCTCTCTGTGAAGGCCTTTTCCAGCACAAGGAGCCTTCCAGTAGTGGGATATTTATTTATTTATTTATGTTTCGCATTTATACCCCCGCCCTCCCCGATAGACTCAGGGCGGCTTTTTGAGCTTGTGGGCCTCTTCCACCAAAAGAAGTCTCTTTGTGCCTGGAGAAGGGTTCTTGCATTGGAGAAAGGCACCACTGTTAGTAGAACGGAACCTTTGGGCCCAACATATTTGTTGCTGTTGTTTTGTTCACTTTAAGTACAATTGAACGTGCAAGCCCTCCACACATTGACTGAACAAATGGTCCACCCCAGGTGATTCCTGGGTCTTCTGCATGGTTTAAACACATGGAGGCAGCGTCCACATGTGTGCTTCCTCCCTGTGATTGTGGAGGCTACTACATCTCTACTAAGTTACCGGCTTTAAACCCAGCCCCAAATGCTTTTCAGACAGAGAGTCTTGCAAGGTCTGGGTTTTGTTGAGTTTCTAGAGAAAGGATGACTGACAAGTTGCCAAGAACACCTTTCCATCCCCTGACAATCTCTAATTTGATGTAGGGATGTCAAGATGATGAGATGGGTCTTGGGGCGTTCTTGAAGAAACAGGAAGGTGCATTATACTGATTCTGACCTTTGGTCCATGAAAGTCAGTATTGTCTACTCAGACTAGCAGTGGCTCTCCAGGGTTTCAGGTGGAGGTCTTTCACATAACCTACTGGCAGATTCGTCGACTGGAGATGCCAGAGATCGAATTTGGGGCCTTCTGCATGCCAAGTAGAAGCTCTGTCATGGAGCTACAGCATCTCTTTCAGAAATTACATTTTAGTAGATTCATGTTACAGATCTAACCTGCTTTGCACAAATACCAGAATCCTATATCAGCACATAGTTGAGAAGGGTACACAACTCATTGGTGGAGCTTTACATGCAGATGGCCCCAGCTTCAGTCCCTGGCATCTACAGTTGTGAAGATCTCAACAGAGCTGAGAAAGTCCACCTCTCTCCTCTGCTTGAGATCTCGGAGAGCTGGTGCCAGTCATTACCGAGCTAGCTGGATCAAGGGCCCAGCGTGGTATAAGATAGCTTCATATGTCCTATGAGTAGAGATTTTCCATTCTGAAGATGGTCAGCTGCAAGAGTGACACCAGCATCAAATTCTAGGAGATAGCGACAGCTGCCCTATAGTGTCATTATTTTTGGAGAGTTAATTACAGTGTTTTGTTTGTATGAGACATATTTATTAACAGACTAAGCCAGTTAATGCTGGAGTAGGAAGAGAGATGCGATTCAGCTCCATAGTTTAATGAACTTCATTAGCATTTCATGGCTTTTCAGCTCAGTTCCAAATGACCATAAGAGAGCTTTACAGCCATTTTGAAAGGTGGCAAAGTGTCCACATTCTCATCTATTCCTATGCATACTGTTCAAACCATGGGGAATTCTTCAATTAAAGAACACACTATTATATAGGAAGCTCTTTTTTCCCTTCTGTAGACAGGAACTGAAAGCTTGGTTTTGTAACAATGCATTCTTTATATCGACAAACCATGAATAGCAAGGAAAATGAATTATACTCTCAGTTTAATTTCTGCCAGTGAAAATGCCTTGTGCTGGATACTTTAAGGAGATACCAATTCAGCAGATTCTGAAGATACTTCTGTTATGCTTCCATGTACAATCATATGCTTTATTGGAACCAGAGGTTTGTAATGAGAAATGATCTAATTCAGCAATATACATCATTGTTGCTGTTAGAATCTAGATTTATTTTTTATTGCAGAGGAGAGGGACCATAGCACAGTGAAAGAGCAAGTGCTTTGCATGGAAAACATCCCAGATTTATTTAGTTATAAATCTACTTCAAAGATTTAAGGTAGCAGGGCTGGGAGAGATCTGAACCTAATACCCTGAACAGGTGCTGCAAGTGAGGTGAGATAATACTGAGTGAGATAAAAACAATGATCTCTCTCACCCTTCATAGGTCTAGATTCAAGGGCTTTTCTACCTTCTCATTTTCCTTGCTTGTGTATTCCTATTGCTTGGGGGGTTGTTTCTTTTACGCACATGCTTTGCTTCCTCTGCTGGTCAACTTGACATTACATCGGTCTATGTCTCGCATAAAAACTTGCAGTTTAAATCTGCAGGGAGATATTTTGGACATTTTATTTATTTATTTATTACTTTGATTTCTATCCCACCCTCCCCGTAAGTGGGCTCAGGATGGGTTGCAAAGTCACATAAAGATCATGACAACAATAACGAATGGAAGTTTAACAATAAAATCAATATTAAAATCAAGTGTGCAGCAAACCAGAGCGAGCTTACCTTGATAACAGAGCTCAGATGGAAATATTTCAGAGTGGCACCACTGGATAACTCACTAGATCAAGAGAATCAGCGCTGTCAGCAAGGGAGGCCAAGATGGATTTGGACACCCAATGCCTCAACCAAAACCCCGGTGGAACAGCTCTGTTTTTACAGGCTCTGTGGAATTGTAACAGATCCCACAGGGCCCTGATCTCTTTTTTTTTTTTTTTAAACAAATTTTTATTAGGATAATACACATTTCACATATATCAACTTCCTTCCATATCCTTTTCCTCTTACTCCCCCCCTTTTGTAGGCTTCCCACAGCGTTCCAACCACCAGCTCATATCTTAAATTTTTACATGCTTCTAACCTGTTATTACATAGCTATAGGTAACTTGTATTCCATTACTGTCCTTATATCTCCATTTCTGTTCCCTTTTAGATTATCTTAGTAGTTTTCAAAGCAAATCAAATTGTCTTTCACATCCAAGTACTTCTCAAAGTAGTCTTTAAAGTCCTTCCAGTCTGCAAAAAATTCTTCAGCCTCCAAGTTTTTAAGTTTCCTTGTCATTTTATCCATTTATCCATTCTCCAACTTCTGGAATTCTGTCTTGTTTCCAATTTTGAGCATATAATATTCTTGCTGCTGTTATCATATACCACATTAGTGTCCTTTTTGACATATTAACTTCTTCCATTTTTAATCCCAGCAGTAATATTTCTGGTTCTTTTTTGAATTTACATTTCGTTATTTTCTCCATTTCTGCATGTATATTAGTCCAAAATTCTCTTGCTTTCTCACAAGTCCACCACATATGATAAAATGAACCTTCTACTTTTTTACACTTCCAACATTTGTTTGAAATATTACAGTTTATATTTGCAATCTTTTCCACAGGGCCCTGATCTCAAACGGGAGCTTGTTTCACCAGGCAGAGGTCAGGGCTGAAAAAGCCCTGGCCCTGGTTGAGGCTAATTGGATGTCCTTCAGGCTGGGGACAGCTAAGAGATGTGTAGGGCTCTGTAGGGCACATATGGGGAGAGACAGTCCCAAAGATATATGGGTCCCTGGCCACATAGGGCTTTGAAGGTTAGCACCAAAACCTTGAACTGGACCTGGTACTCTATTGACAGACAGTGCAGTTGACGCAGCACAGGCTGGATGTGCACCCATACAGATGTTGCTGTCAACACCTGTGCTGCTGCATTCTGCACTAGCTGCAGCTTCTGGGCAAGTACAAGGGTAGCTCTGCATGGAGCAAGTTACAATAATCCAGTCTGGTAGTGACCATTGTATGGGTCACTGTAGCCAGGTCCTGAGAAGTGAGATAGGGAACCAGTTGCTTGAGCAGCCAAAGGTGATAAAAGGCCAATTGAGTAATAGTGGCAAACCCGCCCACCCAGCGGTCGAAAGCAGAACGTAACTCATAAGCTGCAAGTAGATAAATGGGTACCTACCCTTAGAAGGGTAGGGGGCACCCTCCTCTCATGAGGTGTGTGGTGTGCGGCGGCTGAATAACAGCAATGGCGGCGGAATGGTGGTTGCAGTGGAGTCCCGGCAGCGGAGACGACTGGACGGCGTGGTGGTGACAGGAGCCATGACGAGTGATCCCTGGTGGCCAGTGGTGGAACATCGAAGCGTCCGTCGCCGTCGCGGAAGAGGCACGTGATGACGTCATCCCCAGGCGCGGCGGAGCTGAAGGGACACAGCCGGGCCCAAGGAGAGCGGATTTGTGTGCCGTGGAAAGCTACCTGCCTGAAGCGCTGGAGGAGATGCCCTGCCAGAGAAGAAAGACGGGAGCAGACTGAGCCAAAGCCGGAAAAAGATCAGCCACCACCTGGGTGCTGGTAGGTTGTCCCACCCCCTTGTAGAATGTGGCCGTAGTTAGGGAAAGTAACATGTGGCTAGCACCTCCAATGTAAACCGCCCAGAGACCCCCACGGGGGTTAGGGCGGCATAAGAAATCGAAATAATAAATAAATAAAATATAATAAACCTGGGCCTTCATAGAAAGGAAGGCATCCAAGGCCATCCCTAAGCTATTCACTCTTGGCAGTG
The DNA here is from genome assembly GCF_001447785.1 of Gekko japonicus. Lineage (NCBI taxonomy): Eukaryota > Metazoa > Chordata > Lepidosauria > Squamata > Gekkonidae > Gekko > Gekko japonicus. The sequence continues at coordinate 679,352 of NW_015170900.1, read as the reverse complement.
GCACCAATGGTGTCCCATCAAGAGTTGGGAGTTGGATTCCCAGTCCCAGATTCCCACAGCCTAGGTACAGGACCTCTGTCTTCAGCTTCAGTCGACTCTGTTGAAACCATCAAGTCACAGCCTGTAATGCCCTGTTCAATACCTCCAGAGCGGAGTCCGGCTGGCTGTCCATCCACAGATAGAGCTGGGTATCATCAGCATATTGCTGACAATATTGCGTGCCCCAAGAGAGAGAGTCACCACCAAAGCGCCGAAGAGAGCACCCCACCAGGAAACCGCCAATACCTGAGCCACCGGAGGGAAAAAAAGAAAAAAGAAAAAGAACAGCACCAACAACCACTAATAGGGGTGCCGGTAGGTTGCCCCCACCCCGTACAAATATGTGTGGCCCTAGTTAGGGAATGGAATGGGGACTAGCACCGACCTGTAAGCCGCTCAGAGACCCTCTGACGGGTTGGAGCGGGATATAAAGTTGAATGTTAAATAAATAAATAAATAAATCCAGCCCAAACCTCCAGGCCAACTGGGCAAGGGGGCACGTATAGATGTTAAACAGCATTGGAGAGAGGATAGCCCCTTGTGTCACAGCACATATTAAACAATGTAATATTAATTAAACCATTAGATGGAGCAAAACACATGTGGAATAGAAAAAAGAAGAAAAGCCCAAAGCAACAGGAACACACAAACAAGGAAAAGGAGAATGTGGGAAAGCCTCAGGAATTCAGAATGGAATGGAGAACATGTTTACATCACATCTATATATCTAATAGCGAAAGGTGCCCCCTGCGTGCAGATATCTAAATCCGCGCATCAGGGGCACCTGGGGGGAGGGAGATTTTCATGCACACTTGGGGCAGTCCCCAGGTGTGCACAAAAATCTGAAACCTGTAAAAAAATATCGACCTGTAAAAAAATATCGGGGGGATATTCAAATCCCCCCCAAACTAAAAGAGTGTCCCCTGCGCATGCGCAGGGAACGCTCTGCGAACTGCCTCGCTTCAGTGCGGGGGGGAGGGGAGTGAGCGACCGGCGAGGCCCAGCGGCTTGGGGAGGGGAGAGATACCGTTGAGGCCCGGCAGCTGCAAGCCGCGGGCCTCACTTTGAAGCGGGGGGGAGAGACCAGCGAGGCCTGGGGGCTGCAAGCCGCAGGCCTCGCGGGGGGGAAGAGATAGAACGGGGGGGAGAGAGACTGGGGGGGCCGGCGAGCCGGGGGTGGTAGTTGAGCGGGGGAGGAGACGGGGGAACCAATGGGATGGGGGGAAGCTTACCTGCTTCTTCCTCCTCTGCTTGCTCTGTGTGGAGCTCCCCCGGTCCTCCCCCCGTGATTTTCACGGGTCCCCTTTCTTGTGTAAACTAATGTACAATAGTGCAGATATGAGAACCACAGCTGTAATTTATCGTGGGTTTGAAGGCTAATTTCACATATTTTAACTGTATACCATATTGTTGTCAAATGGTGGTTCTCGGTAGTGAAATAAGCAAAGAGTACCTTGTAATATATGTAACAGTGTTGAAAATAAAATGGGTGTTTGTGGATTGTGAAAGAAATAGATATAGAATTGCACCTATCTTCAACGATTTATTTATTTATTTAATCCTTTTATTTTCTTTATGCCCCACTTTCCCCCTCAATAGAGACCCAAAACAGTTTACATCATTCTCCTCTCCATTATATCTTCATAACAACCCTGTTTGGAAGATTAGGCTGAGATTGTGCTTTGTCCAAGATCGTCCAGTGAGCTTTAATGGCAGTGGGAATTTGAACCTGGGTCCCCTATTATGTCACTCTAACCACTACACCATACTGTCACTCTTCTATTATGCATAAAGGGACTTCTGAAAACTGGATATACTAGGGATTGAATTTGGAACTTTCTGTATAGAAAGCAGATGCTCTACCACTGAGCCACAGCCCCTCCAGTATCCTCTTTCTCTCTATGGCCAACCAAATGCAGAGAATGAGCACAACATCCATCCCCTACAGTTTTCCTCCGGTAACTAATATTCAGAGACACACATAAGTGCAATCCACTTTGACAGTTGCTCAAATGGTCCCCGTGCAAGTACACGCATACGACAATGGCATATTTCATTTTTCCTATATTCTGATTCGTACAACTAACCTGAAAGTCTTATTTCTAAACTGAAAAACAACTGGTGCTAAAGTCAGCATCTAGTTTCTGAATACCATATGGGAGAGGCTGTGAGTGGGCAGTATATGTGGTAAGGTTATTTAGTGTGTGCATTTCAAATTACTCAAAAATAGAACTTGTACTGGGAAACTGTCTATAATTTTTGTCATCATTATTTACCAAACAGTGCTTACTTGCAACCCCTTTGCTACAAAGTCGGTTGATTCAAAGTACACCCTTGATATTCTATTCCTGGAACACACAGTATACGTGTCTTCTAGTTGATAATGGAAGTATGGGAGAGGGCTCGGTTTCAAGTTGATATATGTATTTTTTTAAAGAGAGGAGGGTCACAGCTTTGAAAACTTGATAATGGAATGTTTCATTATGGGAAATCACCAGTGTAAATGTTACTCATGTTCAGTTCCAGCAGTGTGTTGTTGACCTTCCTTGTGGAGTCAGTGAACTCTGCCGTGCTGGTTTTCTGCAGTTCTGCATGGCTTTTTTTCCTCCTTAGAGCCATTCCATGACAGTGGGCTGCATGCATTGTTAATGACAATTGTTTGTCTTCCTGCATGTTGGAGGTAATATCATCAGTGTAATTGGGAAGTAAGGAAATCCACACTTCACGTGCTGATTTTCTCCTCGGGGTTTCTTTGTAGCTTGCTGTTCTTACAAAGCAGATTGTACTTCGACCTTCTGGATACAGATTATTTCAACCAGTAGGCAGGAAAAGAGAAAGAAAAAAAAAACCCTGTCAGTATAAGCGGAGACCCGTAAGACAACCATATTGTAGAACAGTAATTGGAAATGTTCAGCCCTGCTCAGAGTTTGAACTACTTGAGCGGAGAGAATGAAATTGTACTATGAAGCTGGTTAAGTGACCTGCAAGTGTCCATTCCAAAGGCAGCACTTCGTCAAACTACCTTATTCTGCCTTTTCACCTCTATGCTCGCATCTTCAGAAATCATGTGATCTTCCTGCAGACATGGGAGAGAGTATGCCCAGGGAATGCTGTACGCATAATCTACAGTTTACTAGTTTAACTGATAAAGTGTGATGTGTGGTGGTGGTAGAAAGTGACATCAAGTCACAGCTATCTTATGATGACGCCGTAGGCTTCTCAAGGCAAGAGATGCCGAGAGGTGGTTTGCCATTGCCTGCCTCTGTGTAGCCACTGTACTAACCCAGGGCCAACCTGCTTAGCTTCTGAGATCTGATGAGATCAGGCTGATGAGGAAAGGCTTTTTCTTGTCCACTTTCAACTGATATTTCTGCTTATGCAGAGGTATGTTTGGAGGAATGGACATTACTAATTGTGAGTTGAGTATCTGCCCATCTGGGTGGTGAAAGCCAGCTGGAAAAAGCTGGGAACTTTGCCAAGCCAGATGATCAAAGCCATATTGAGAAGACCGTGTGCCAGACAGCTTCAAGCCTTGAGTTGTTGGACCTCTGTTCAGAACTCCTTAAGAACCGTTTGAGACATGGGGTTTTTTTTGGTTTTTTTAATACCAGTACTCGATTACCAATAAAAACTATACAAATTGAATAGGGGGAAAGCAGCAGTTACAAAATTGACATCCTGAGTGATGTGTAGTGTGTTAAGATTTGAATTACGTTCGTCTTAGCACTGCACATTATGTTCAAATTCTCACTCAGCTATGAAGCTCCCTAACTGATTTTGGGCAACTCACAATTGTCCAACCTCACCCACTCTTGTAGAGATTAAGCAGGACAGGAATATAATAAATGGAAACTTTTCTGTCCATGTTTATGAAATCCTACATACTTCAAACTCTCATTCTTGATCAGTTCTAGGGAAGTGATCCACTGACTGCTTGTTTTTTTGGTTTTTTCTTTTCCTTTTTTTTTGTCAAGTCACAGCTGACTTATGGCAACCCCATAGGGTTTTCAAGGCAAGAGACATTCCGGGGTGGTTTGCCATTGCCTGTGTCTCCATCACAACCCTGGCATCCTTGGTGGTCTTCCATCCAGATACTAACCCTGCTTAGCTTCTGAGGTCTGACGAGATCAGGCTAGCCTGGGCTATCCAGGTCAGGGCACTGTTTGTTCTGCTGGATGTTAAAACGCGTATGTTCTGAGATCCGATATTCTCTTTCCAGCACCAAACAGCAGTACAGGCCACTTGTGATATGTTCTGAATTCCTGGGATGGTATGACAAGGGATTTTGTTCTGTGTCCAGGTTACTTTGGCGTATAACACCATACTTAAAATACTTGCAACTGTTTGTGAACCTATGTTTTTTTGCCTGTAGCTCCTTCTGGTCGCAGCCCCTTTGGCAGAGGAGAAGGTAGGTGAGAGACAATAGTGGAAAGAGAGGCAGACGAGAGGCAATGCACTCCAGAGCCCTGTACATTCTCGTAGAAGGCACTATCTGTGTTGGACAGCTAACTGGCACAAAACTAATGCACAAGTCCTTCATGTATTGCTTTGGACCAGGCCTATGTTGTTGTTCTACTAAAAAACTAAAGTAGGCTGTGAAGTTTCAGGACACAGTGAGATTTGGAACAAACCATGATTTATTTACCAGCAGAATCTACTGTGCTCCATGCCATTCTGGAAATCAAATTTATTTGTTGTCTTAATAAGCTATAAATGTCTGGAAAACATGAACAGGATGCTTGAGTGGCTTTTAATTCCCCCCCCCCATGAATGTGGTGGTAGACACTAGGATTTAGCTAGTACCTATTTTTAATATAGTTTGCTAAATTTGCATATAAAGAAAGTGTGTTGCAATAACTTACATGACATTAATATGGACCTAGTAAGTGGCAGACCTAGACTACCGGAAAACTTGCATATCTTTTATGAAGCCGTTTGTGCAATTTCCGGAGTGAGATTAAAAGTGGCAGTTCTCAGGATGTTTGGGAGTTGATTGTCTGTCATATGAGATCTCATTTTACACTTGTTAAGCTTCTGCAGTGAAAATATTTGCTGACAAATGTACGCACTTCTGCAAAGCATATGTTGCAAGAGAGTTTGCATATGTTAATATGGCTGAAGGCCAGTGGGAAAGAATTTCAGTAGTTGACCAAACAGTTGAACTGTGGAGGAAATGCAATTCCGTTATATCCACTGGGAGATTTGCCATTGACTTCAATAGTGTGTAGATTTGTGCCCCTAATCATGTACTATGTCAATTTCAATTTCTTAGCTTTCTGGAAGCATCACATGGATTTGGGTGTTATGAGATCTGAAAACAATATCAGTTTTGTACTGTCTGTATGGCAGTCTCTTGAAATTGCTTATACAATTATTTATGCCAGAGCATCTTAAGTGCAAAGGAAATCAAAACTCTTAGAAAGTCCTTGGAAGAGGTACATGAATAGTTCTATGTTTCTTGCCTCTGCTCTTGTCTTTGCTCCATGTTTAGGGCCTGATATGGTTGGAGAAATGGGGATGTTTCCAATATATCATGGTGGTGCCCCAGTTTTGCGGAGTGTGCATTTGACTTATGAGTTGTAGCTGTTCACAGTACCCACCTGTAGTGCAAGAAATGGAATAGTTGTCAGAATTTTTCTTTGCTTCAGATGGTATATCTGAGCCAAGGAATTCCCCTTCTTCTCTGCTTCTCCCTTCCTTCCCCTCTCCAACTTAACTGTTGCCGTTTAGTGGTAATAAGCTGGTTGCTCACATGTAAACACTCAGTAGGGTTGCCAGCTCTTGGTTGGGAAATATCTGGAGACACTGGGGGCGGAGTTTGTGGAGGGGAGGGACTTCGCTGGGTTTTAATGTCATGGACACCACCTTCCACGGTGTCCATTTTCTCCAGTTGAACTGAACTCTGTTGCCTGGAGATCAGTTGTAATTCCAGGGATTCCTAGCCTCTTCCTGGAGGTTGGCAACCCTAACACCCAGAGTGAAGAGAAAGTATTTCTATCTCATCCTTCCTATTCTATTATTAACTGAGTTGCTCAGTACTTACTGGGATATGCTGTTCCCAGGATGCCTGACATTAGGATATCAGATGCCCTGGGAACTATGTTTCCCAATATGCACGGAATGGCTCAATCATTGATGAAGCATGTGGGCAAGGAAAAAAAATAGAAATAAGACACTTCCTTTTGGTATGCCTGATGACACTGCTGGGGGAATCATGGAGTCCTGAAATTCTATGAATGCTTGTAATCAGGCTTGATATATTATGCTATCTTGCAATTTATGCTATGTTGCAGTTAATCATCACATAGCACAGCTTTCCAAGACTCACACACATGAAGCTGTCTTATACGTAATAAGACCATTGGTTCTTCATGGCCAGTATTGTCTACTCAGACACTGGCAGTGGCTCTCCAGAGCCTCAGTTAGAGGTCTTTCACATCAACGAATTGCCTGATGGCAGGGAATGATCCTGGGACCTTCTGCATGCTAAGGAGATGCTCTACCATGGCCTCACTGATTATGAGGTGACCCCATTGGACTTGCATTAGTTCATATCTTAAGTAATAATTCAATATTTAATACAATGTAATATTTCAATAAATTTTGCAAATGAGATAAAATTATAGCCTGATTATTCTTTTTTGTGTTTTTTTAAATTTTATACTTTCTCAAATACAAAAAGGTTACATTGTTCCCATTTCCTCCCCAAATTAAACTAAAGTAACCATGTTTATCCTCCAAAAACATTGAATGTTTTCCCCATCTTCTTTACTATACATATTCATTACATTTCTAAATTTCCGTACTGTTTGAAATCTTCTATTTATTGTTTGGATTTGTCTTACTGAACTATTAGCATGGGTAACTTTCAGATGCATCCATCTACCTAATTGATTATTGCTATAAAAATAAACAAGCAGACAAAAATGTGGTGATTGGAAACTTGTGGGATTTCAGATGAATGACTGGCAATGTCTTATCATTGAGAAATAAGAACAAAAAATAACCTCTTCCCATGGTGCTTGTACTGAGGCCTCTGCATAAAATGCCCAGAAATATATGAAGAGGCCTGAATAAATCAGTCAAGTTTTGGAACTGAATTCCCGACCCCGTTGAAAATGGGTTTAGTCTGGGTTTTCAAGCCTCTTGCACCCTGACTGCTTTGGCATCCCTGGTGCTTGCCATAGTGCCAGTGCTGCTACCATATTCTCTATGATTCTGCTTGGCACAAGTGTTGGCACTGGCGTGCTCTGGTGTGCTAAATCCAAGAAGAGCACTTCCTGATCTTCTTCGTGGTCTCTGTGCATCACACCTAAGTGTGATTACTCCAGCAATTCTCTAGGATCAAAAATTTCGGCTCAGTGCCTGTTGAAGTGGATTCTTGGGACAATACGACTATGCTACTTGCTAGCAAAACATCCTCTCCCTGTACGTTTGAAGGCACATTCCACCAGATCTATGGCAACTTCCACAGCTTCCCTGAAGGATGCATCACTGTCCTCTATTTGCAAAGCTGCCACAATTCGATCCTAGCGAATGCTGGAGTAAGACCCCTGGCCCCACTGGTGGACCTCCTGATGGCACCTGGTATTTTTGGCCACTGTGTGACAGAGTGTTGGACTGGATGGGCCTTTGGCCTGATCCAGCATTGGCGTCTCTTATGTTCTTAAGTTCTTAAGACACAAAGAGAGTAGTGTCCTTCCTAGTCGGGCGCGTCCGGTTTAGGTAGAAAAATATAGGTGTGACTGCACAGATGACCACTCGAAGATAATCAGTTACAGGTAAGCAACCTGTTTTTTCCATCTATACTGGCATTGCTGGCTTCAATTGCAGGTTTGTTTTAGATGCAGTGAGCACACCTTACAATGTTTGTTCACTTCCATTTTCCCTATGGAGCCCTCCACCTTGGCCCTCCTTCAGGGCAGTGACCCTCTGTGGAAAGGGGGTAGTAGGCTTGTGTTTCCTCCCCCTAAATTGGGAATGTTTCATGGGGGGGCACACTCAAGTCACCAAAGCCCAAAGCTGACTACTTACCCTTTCCACTGCTCTCTCCTATTACTCCTTCTTACCCCTGTCATTGACCAGACAGGGTGTAGCAACAGTGAGGACTCCTCAGAGGAGGAGAGGCCCTTTGTAGCCAGCCCACAGTTGACAGAAGCCAACCAGCAGGGAAATGAGGTGCAGACATTCCCTGACTTTCAGGCAACAGTTGGCTGGCCTTCACCTCCACCATCCGGATCTAATCCAGCAGGTGAAGGCCAGCCACTCACACCTAGTTCTCAAGGGTCACCAGCACCCTTGGAATGCCACAGAAGAAGGCTGAGAAAGGCTTTACAGGTTAGGCAGCACAGTGCACACTTTGTTGCTCAGCACCAGCTGCTTGCTGATAGTGAAGATTAATCTTTGCAGGATTGTTCCTGAGAAGCTGGCTGTATGCATGGCATCTTGGAGTGTGGCTATGAAGTCCCTGAGAGAAGCTTTTGGGTATAGACCCAACGTGTACATCAAACTCTGAATATGCCAACACTGCCTTGATTGATTTCTGGAAACCTGACCTCTGACAACACTGGACTTCTGAAACCTCCTCTGGCCTTGTTAATTAGAAAGATGCTGCAACCTGACACCAGAAGCTGGCAAGTCAACCAGAAACAACCCCATCCTTTCATTTTAATTCTACTTTCTATGCTTACATTGCTTTCTCATTCTCTACATGCTTCCAACACCTCCTTTTCCCTTCCTTCCTTCCTTCCTTCCTTCCTTCCTTCCTTCCTTCCTTCCTTCCTTCCTTCCTTCCTTATTTGTCCCACCATCCTTTTAGATCTACCCAACCAGCCCGGCCTGGAAAGGTGAGGTTGTCTCCTCAGACACCCCTGGGTACCACTGCCACATGTTTAATCAACAGGAGGCCCAGGTTTAGCAGCACCCCCAAGCCATGAACTTGCTTTTTAGGGGTGTACAGCCCCATCCAGGAAACATCTCATTTTCTGGATCAAACCTTCTCCCCCACCAGTAGCATCTCTGTTTCTTCAGGATTAAGTTTGCCTTTCCAAAACTGCCCCCAGGAACTCATTCACAGGTTCCACAGCCTCCCTTGAATTTGTTGGGAGCGCAAGATAAAGAGTGTCATCTGCATATTGGTGGCAACTCAGTCCAAATCTTTAGCAGCCTAGCAACGGTATGTAGATGCTGAAAACTATGGGGGAGAAGACAGAACCTTGTGGAACCCCATAGGCCAAAGGCCAGGGGATGGAGTAACAGTCCCCCAGTACCACCCTCCAAAAACTACCTTCAAGGTAGGACTCAAACCATAACCTCCCAGTCCGAACTCGGAAAGGCGGCCCAGAAGGATACCATTGTTGGTGGTATAAAAACTTACCAGGAGGTCCTGAAAAATTAAATGTTTAGTACTCCCCCTGTACATCTCCTGGCACAGGTCATCCACCAGGGTAATCAAGTCCATTTCAGTCCCATAACCAGGCTTGAATGGAGCCAAATAATCCAGTTGATTCCAGAGTCCCTGAAGTTGTCCGGCCACTATTTGTTCAATTAACTTGCTCAAGAATAGTACATTGGCGTCTGAACAGTAGTTATTCAGGTCTCCTGGTTCCAGAGTAAGTTTCTTTCGGAGGACATGCACCACTGCTGACTTTGAGGCAGGGGCAGCCACTCCTCCACTCTCAATGAGACATTTACAGTCTCCTGACCCTGTCCGCTAGCTCCTCCCCTTGCAGATTTAAGCAGCAAGAAGGGGAAAGGGTCTTACAAGCAGGAAGTAGACTTTCAGGAATCCTGTTCTGTCATTGGATTGGACAAACTGAAAGGTATTCCACACAACTGGACAGATTGGCACCTTGGAGCTATCTGATCCCTGTCACTGCTAGTGCAAAGTCCAAGTCAGAACATATGCAAGAGATTTTTATCTGCAAAGTAGCAAAATGACCACAGCAGGCTGCAGAGCAGTCCACCTTCTCCTGTAGGCCAGAGTCCAATAGGCTCCTGACCGCCTGGAAGCGTTCCACAGATCTACCCGGCAAGGATGCAGTGGTGGCAGAGAAATATTGTTCCTTTGCCCCCATCGTCACTGCAGAGTAGGCTTTAAAATGAGCTCTAGCCTGTGCCTTGTCTGATTCATCCTGAGTCTTTCTTCTGCTGCAGTTCTAGCCATCTCCCTTGTCTCTTTTCATCATTTGCAGCCCCTCCGTAAATGCTTACAGTTAGCCTATTGTTAACACTTATCTCAGCGACTGTGAGTGCAAGCTTATCTTTTTCAAAACAGACTTCGGAAAGTATAACCAGAGCTGGCAGTCCACATACGAGTCCTTCAGGGACAATATGCCACACTTCTCATGGACCATATGTTTCTGACTCCTGAGAATAAGAAATGGGAAAAATAAGAAATAGTATCCTAAAAGATGATTTTGGGTTCTGGCCAGAAGCAGAAGTTCCATGGCATGAAAAATTCATTGTTTTTTTTCCAGACCAAAAACATCTGGATAGGGAGAAAACAGGGCTGATCTATAACTGACATGCTCGATTCTTACTTAGGAAGAAGTTTTATGTAACACACAGAAGAACTACAGGACCTCCACAGCAAGTACCTTTCTAAATTCTAAATCCAATAGTCTTGTAAAACTTTTCTCCAAAAATGCTGATTATTTTTTTTTTGTACAGTTGGATGTTTCTACTCCAAAGCATTTTTGACAGATGGGATGTGTGTGTGTGTGTTAGATGAGATTGCGCCATGAAAAAAGCACTTTCAATCATTTCAAAGAACTGTGTACAAGCACCTTGTCAAACTTAGCTCCGTATTTGCCAGAAACTTCCTTCCTGTCTAAAGGCAGCACATACAATATTTTAGCATCAACAGAGTTTGAAGAAAGGAAAGAAGAAGGTCCTGCTGGTGGTGGTGGAAAGTCCTTTCAGCTGACATGCAGTAACCCTGTACGTTTTCCAAGGCAAGAGACAGACAGAGGTGATTTACCCTTGCCTCTGCATAGCAACCCTGGACTTCCTCAGTGGTCTCCTACCCAAGTACTAATCAGGGCTGATCCTGCTTAGCTTCTGAGACTATACCGGGGTAGCCTGGGCCATCCGGGTCAGAGCAACGTCCTGCTAGTGGCTTCAAAAGCACATTTTTGGACATCCACCTGCATTCGGTCATGCAGAGGGAGAGGGACCATGGCCACTGGTCCCATCCCTGATGTCTGCACATTCAGCCAACTGTCTACAGTAAGCCCACACATGCATACGTGCCCGCATGCAGTTGGGCCCTGCTTTTTGCAGAGTTCCCAGCTGCATGAAGAAGGAGTCTCTCTGCAGGCATTTCACAGAACTAGAAAGTGTGCTCCACTGTCTTGGCACAGAATGCTTCAGAGGCAGAACTAGAAAGTGTGCTCCACTGTCTTTTACTGTACCCATTGAAAGCACAGAAAAGTGTCTGAACCAGTGTTCCCTCTAAGCTGAGTTAGAGTGAGCTAGCTCACAGTTTTTTAGCTTCTGGCTCACACATTTTTGTCTCAGCTCAGGAAGGATGGCTCCAGAGCAAACTAATTTATGCAGGAGCCAAATTGCTCGCTCACAACTTTAATGCCAGTAGCTCACAAAGTAGAATTTTTGCTCACGAGACTCCACAGCTTAGAGGGAACATTGGTCTGAACTAGGCTGTTTTGGGGGAGGGGGGCGCTGTGGCTGAGTGTACAGCCTCTCCAATTCAAAGAATCCAGTAGTAGGTACTGGGAAAGACCCGAGACCCTGCAGAACCACTTCCAGTCAGAATGGCCATGATAGATCAGCAGCCCTGTTCACAAGTTACATTGAACACGTGTCCAATCTGTGTACAGTGGGCACTTGATTTTTTCTTTGTATATGTGTTGAGTAATTATCATGTTACAGTGAATGCATGTATCCGCCTTTAGCAAGGTTTCATTGTAAAATGAATGTGTTGGTTGTTTCTTACTGTAACATGTAACATTCACTGTAACATGTGAACAGGGTTTGTATAAGGCAGCTTCATGCGTTCGTGCAAATAGAGCTAGTGCTTCATTCAGTCAGATGGATGGCCAGATCTTCAGAACTATAAACACCCATAATTTGTTCCATTCCCATGTTTTTCTTGTTCAAGACAAAAGGAATATGTTTAAAATGACTTTAACAATGACTGTGACAGACATCATTGTAGTGCATCCTACACTATTACAAGGGGAAAAAACATTCACTGTTTGTACTAAACTCCCTTGGTATTGTTTGTAAATTTTATTAGGCATTTTCACATTAAGTAGTTCTTACCTTCCTCATGCATCCTTATCTTTATGTACTGAGAGCATATGCTTTTTTGCTTCAGGGGAAAAAAATGAAACCTATAATCTGAACTGGCGAAATTTAATAACCACCCTAACAAGGTGTGATAAGAAAATTGATGTGTTTTTTTTCTGTATAATCTTCCCACACAGAGGACGAAAGATAGGTCTCGTTTTTTAAACAGGAGAATATATTTCCATTTGCTAAGGGAAATTCTCAAGTTATAAAAATGATTAAATTATTCCAGTTTTGGACCAAATAACTCACTTCATTATTGAAGTGTTGTGTTGGCATCGGTAGGGAGATGGTTTTTCAGCAGTCCTAGCTTCCTGGCTGGGGACGGAATATAGAGCTTGTGCTCTATAAGGCCAATGTGTAAGGTTTTTTTAAAAATAAATTTAACTGGAGCAAAGAAACAGAAGGCTAATCTTCCCGCTAGATCTTCAAGGGGGGGGGGGATCTCAGCAGCACTTTCATATAAGAGATGCTCCAGACTTCAACCCCTCCCTCCAAAAAGTGATCAACCGTCATACTTTTTAGAATGTCTGATTTTGTGTGTTGAACCATTTGTACAATCACCTAGACAAGTATGCTTTGAGTAAGTGTTGTATCTGCTTAGTAGCTGGCTGGTTAGTCGTTTTGATGCACCCAACCACCATGCAAAAGGAATGGCTAAGACTGTTGTGCTCAAATATTACAATGGCAACATAGTCGCTTTGGGAGCAGGGTTGACAACTCTGGCTTGGAAAACCCCTGGAGATTTGGGGGTCAGTGCCTGGGGAGGGCAACGTTTGGGGAAGGACCACAGCAGGGAAGTGATGCCCCCCAAAGCTGCCGTTTCCTCCAGGGGAACTGATTTCCCTAGTCCGGAGATCAGTTGTAATTCTGGGAGAACTCCAGGCCCCACCCTGAGGTTGGTAACCCTATATGGGGAAAGCCACAGATTTCTCTGATAGAGCCTTTCTTTGTGTCACTGAGCCATCAGGGTGGAATGCAACCATTGCTACGCAAGAACATGATTACAAGTTCCTGTGTAGGACTTTGACCGACCCAAGCTGTTACGGTGTGACTCCACCAGCAACAGGCAACATGGTGGTATTGGGCAAAGCAGTTGCAAGACACTGTGAGGCCATTGTGGTCACTTGGGCAACATGGTGGTACTGGGCAAAGCAGTTGCAAGACACTGTGAGGAAAACGAGGCAGGGAGAGGGAATGTTTTTCCTGGTTCTGCACTGTTGGAGGAGACCTCTTCTGAAAGTCATCTGAGTTTTGCAGGGAGCTTGTCTGGTGGCATGAGGGGACTTTTTCGAGAACATGTGAAGGTATAAAGTATTAAAACATTTGCACACATGGGGATTCCCACAGAGAATTGTGGGTCAGGGGGCTGATGTCAGTTGAAAGCACACACTCCCGTTTGTGCCCTGAAAGGGGAGTCTACTAATGTTGCCAACCTCCAGGCAGGGACTGGAGATCTCCTGGCATTACAATTGATCTCCAGACCACAGCGAGCAGTTCCCCAGAGAAAATGACTACTTTGGATGGTGGACTCTATGGCACTGTAACCTGTTGATTTCCCTCCCCTCCCCAAACCCCGGGCTCCCCAAGCTCCACCCCCAAAATCTCCAGCTATTTCCCAACCAGTTTACAGAATAAATAATTCTACAGTCAGTTACAAAACGGTTTACAAACTTCATTGCTTACAGTCAGTGAGAGTGCAACATTACATACTGCTGTCTCTGTTAGTGGTTCCTTTTCAATGAAAGCAAGTGCCCGGACTTGAATAGTTAAAGCTGTGAAATATATTTGCAATTTGAACAAGTGATATTCATGAAAATTTGCCCTTAAGCATTCATTTCTATTTTTGCGGATATGTTGAGCCAAGGGGTTTATCCCCCTTTCACTAACATACATAATAAAAATAAAATATCTGTCTCTGTTGACCGATCAAGTGGGGAATAGATCAAAAATATCTCAAGGGCAAGTCTTTACTCTGCCTCAAAATGGGGGAGGGGACAGTGGAAATGAACAAAATCTTTCAGGGAAATATCATTTGTGATAGTAGAAAATACTTACCAGTACTTTTATTTCAGAAGCTACTTGGTCGGTGTAATTTATGTCAGAGAGAGAGAGAGAGAATATGCTTATTATTGCTGGAGAATTTATTTCGGATAGGATCTACCAAGCTGCTAGTTCATTAACCAGTAAGACACAATTTGTTAGGAGAAATTTGTAGGTGATTTCTGTTTTCGTGACTCAATCTGTGGTGTTTTGCTTAACCTATGTTGTTTTCTGATTTAATCTTGAAGTCAGATATTATACAATACCTTAACCATCACTTAAAATGTCTCATATTTTATTTCTTTAGGATTGCGTTGATATATGCAAGCTAAACTGGAAAGTCCCAGTACAGGTTGCCTGTTTCAAAAGCATAACATTTCCATCTGCTAACTGGAGTACCACTGAAATGTTCATCAGAATTCCCAAGTCTGTGGCAAGAATGAGCCTTCACACACTCCAAAGTGCATCAGCCTGTCTAAACAAGCATATTTATCTCCTTTAATTTAGTGCAGGCAATCGAGTTCATCTATTAACAAACAAACAAAAAAATAAAATACTCTGGCAGAAGCAAGCCTTTGGAAGGCTCAGACATGGATGCAAAACCCTTTCTTTGACCCTTTCTAGTAGATGGCAGATTGTGGACTTAATTCCCAATCAGTTCTTTAAGGCAATGGTTCTCACCGTTTTTGAAGTGGAAAACATTTCTAAATGTACTGAACTAAATGTAGTGAAATGTACTGAGAGCCAGTTTGGTGTAGTGGTTAGGAGCTAGGACTCTAATCTGGGAGAACCGGGTTTAGGATCTCCAGCTGACAGAGATCAGCTCCTCTAGAGAAAATGGCTGCTTTGAAGGGTGGACTCTATGGCATTGTACCATGCTGAGTTAAGGTCTCAGCATTTTGCCCTGATCTGGATCTGGGAGAACTGGGTTTAGGATCTCCAGCTGACAGAGATCAGCTCCTCTAGAGAAAATGGCTGCTTTGAAGGGTGGACTCTATGGCATTGTACCATGCTGAGTTAAGGTCTCAGCATTTTGCAACCACTAGTGCAGTAGAGCCCTGATCTGGACAACCCAGGGTAGCCTAGTCTTGTGAGATCTTAGAAGCTAAGCAGGGTCAGCCATGGTCAGTATTTAGATGGGAAACCACCAAGGAAATCCTGGATCACAACACAGAGGCAGGCAGTGGCAAACGGCCTCTGTACATCTTTTGCCTTGAAAACTCCAGCAGGGGTTGCCGTAAATCAGCTGTGACTTTGAAATATACTGGGTTCAGACACGTAGAGTGATCAGCTCATAGTTTATTTGTGATTTCAGCAAGTAGAAAGAAGACTGAGAATCCCTGACCGGATCCTCAAGCTCTGTCCGAATTAAGCATCAGCCGAAGTATGGTCTAGGCTCAATACATTACTGACTTGATGGCAAACAAGTGCATTAGAGCTTCACTGTTTGCGACTTGTTATTTCACTTAATTGTGGTCTGTGGCACGACCAATCACACATGCATAGACAGAGGGGGACATGAGTGTGCTGGCCCTGCACCAGCACAGAGGGGTCCAGGTGCTGCATTGCCAAGTGACTTGCCCAGTCCTGGCAGGAGCAGAGGATCCATGGTGGAACTCACTCAACATACTGCAGCCATGCCAGGGGTCACTGGTTACTTGCCTGAGAAAGGAAGTGGAGCCATTCTGGGGCTATTTGGGCCTCCCAGTCCACCCATGGAGGCAGCAAACCTACCCTGCAGTAATCACAAGATTGTGTCATTTGCTGGGATTCCCTGCAATTAATAAGGAGGCTCGACTATATAAATGAGACCGCACTGCTGTGACGTCTGCAGCCATTGTAAAGGGTTCTCAGAACAGAAGCAAATCCTAACAGGTGGTACCCAGTCGAGAAAATAAAGAGGAAGTTCAAAGTATTTAGTTGAACATGTGCCGGCTCTCTCTTTTGCTGGAAGGAAGTGGAGCCATCCCGGGGCTATTTGGGCCTCCCAGTCCACCCTTGGAGGCAGCAAACCTACCCTGCAGTAGTCACAAGATTATGTCATTTGCTTGGATTCCCTGCAAATAATAATAAGGCTCGACCATATAAATGAGACCCCACTGCTGTGACGTCGGCAGCCATTGTAAATATAGCATCTTCGGGACCCCCTTCAGAAAGGGTTCTCAAAACAGAACCAAATCCTAACAGGTGGTACCCCGTCAAGCAAATAAAGAGGAAGTTCAAAGTATTGACTTGAACATGTGCCGGCTCTCTCTTTTGCTTTTGAATGCTCTGTTGTAGCTCCTCCTGGTGCTGTTGTGCCCAATATTTGGTCTTTTGTTTGGGCCTGCAAAGAAATTAGCAGTTCCCTCACATCAAGCTTCAGGCCTTCTTCTCTCTCTCCTCCTGCTGCTGGCTTTGGCAGCATGGGAGTTTCTGTTGCATCTTGTTCCAACGCTACTAGGGTAAGACAAGAGTCACGGGAAGAGACCACACTGTAGCACCTCTTCATGACTGGTTTATAGTAAGGTCAATGCCACAATGTGAAGTTCTTCCATGTGTCCTAGTACATAGAGCCACCATGGCATAGAAAGGAGCCAAGCTTGTAGAGTTGCCAACCTCCAGGTGGCATCTGGAGATCTCCCGTATTACAATTGATTGCCAGATGATTTAGATCACTTCCCCTGGAGAAAATGGCTGCTTTGGAGAGTGAACCCTATGGCATTCTACCCTGCTGAGTTCCCTCCCCTCCCCAAACCCTGGTGTCCCCAGGCTCCACCCCCTGATCTCCAGGTATTTCCGAACCCAGAACTGGTAACCCTATGTTCTGGTAGCAGCTTTTCACCATTCCAGCATTGCTCCTATGTATGGAAGCTGTTTTCTCAGTCAGAGATGACTCACTTCCCAAAATCTAAGATAGCCTCCACATTAGTGGATTGGGAAGGCTTTGGTTTCCCAGTAGAAAAGAAAGTGGTGGAAATTCTGTACAGTTCCAGGAATGTTCCCGTGTGATTGTGCTGTAGAAACTATGAGCAAAAAATCAACAACAAAAAACCCTCAAGTATGATAAGGTAAGACATGACTGGTCAGTTTTACTGAACAGAAGTTAAAGTGTTGAGCGTGTGAGAAATTAATAGATGTAGAGCCAACAACAAAATAACTCTTTGCCCATCAGCAAAAACAAAAGCTACGCTTTGTGTGTGGTATTATCTAAACTCTCAGCATGGAAAAAATAAATTGTTTTCTCAGCATGGAAGAAATTATATTTATGTCCATTTTGTTTTCTTCTACAAACCTAGCTATTTTTTTAAAGTCTTTACATTCTTTGGGGGTAGACAACACTAAATAAATCCTGCACCCCACAGGGGGTTGTCGTCACTAATGTTCTTTTATGGGAAAAGTTTGTGTGCTGACTTCCACATCCATTTTGATTTCTCCCACCAATGTATTTCTAGTTCTCAAAGAAAAAATTGATACGATAATAACATCCATCTGCTCTGAAATATACCTGTACCGTTCACTGATTACAATCATGTGTGTACACTTAACTGTGTCCATTGCACACAGTGAGGTTTACTGAATAGGTTTGTGCTGTCAGGGGGCTAACATTAATGATGTTTCAAGCTAACTGTCAAGTCTGGTCTGCAATGATAGGGACTGTGCAGGGAGATGCAGGTTTCCAGAGCATGCAAAAGAACAATGCACTCTTCCAGGAGTCTTTACAACACACTGTCAGATCCAAGTACTCTCACAACACTCTCAGGGTATCAAGATTTGTTTATTGAGAGTTACAGGTCATCCAAGCATATACAGGAATTTGTGTTGGAACTATCAGTCCCAGACTAGGGCCAAACATATACAGAGTGTGGGACCACCCCTGGTTCCCAATCTTCCATTGCCATACAGCCCGCCAAAGCTTCAAGCTCAACCCCGTGGCTGCCCCCAGCACCTGAAGACTAACCATTATATTATCTATGCTGCAAGGTCATGCCGACTGCTACAAGCTCTAGGCCAGCGAAGCAAAGATTCACACACGCACTCACTCCCAAAGAATGCACATAAAAGAAAGCAGTGGGAAAAATCAGAGAGGAAGAGAGGCATTAACCCTTGATGTAACAGAACAGTACTGTTGGAAGACAACCCATGAAAAGCGAGGCATGAGCTTGACACACACCCATGTCATGCATGTATAATAACAAAAGATCCAGCTATCTGTCCATCTGTGGCACACATAACTCATCTTAAAATAAAACTTTGTTGTTGTTCAGTCGCACAGTCGAGTCCGACTCTTTGCGACCCCATGGACCAGCTCCCGCCAGGCCTTCTGGTCTTCCGCCGTCCTCTGAAGTTGGCTCAACTTCATGTTCGTTGCATCGATGACACTGTCTAACCATTTCATCCTTTGCCGTCCCTGTCTTCTTTGACCTTCAATCTTTCCCAGCATCAGGGTCTTCTCCAGTGAGTGTTCCCTTCTCATTTGGTGGCCAAAGTATTTGAGCTTCAGTTTCATTATCTGGCCTTCCAGGGAAGAACCTTGCTGAACTATCAAGCCAATGTGGTGTAGAAGAAGAAGAGATTGGATTTATTCCCTGCCCTTCACTACCTGAAGGAGTCTCAGAGTGGTATACAATCTCCTTTCCCTTCCCCTCCCCATAACAGACACCCTGTGAGGTAGGTGGGGCTGAGAGCTCTCTCCTGAGAACTGTCCTTGATTGAACAGCTCTGAGAGAACTTGTGACTTACCCAAGGTCATGCCAGCAGCTGCATGTGGAGGAGTGGGGAATCAAACCCGGTTCTCCCAGATTAGAGTCCGCGCTCCTAACCACTACACCAAACTGTAGTATTTAGAGTGTCTGACTAGAATCTAGGAGACTCAGGCTCGAATCCCTCCTTGGCTACAGATGTTTGCTGGGTGGCCTTGGGCCAATCACACCCTCTCAACCTAACTACATCCCAGGTTTGTCGTTATGAGGATGAAATGGAGGAGAAGAGAATGACGTAAGCCCATTGGGGAGAAAGGTGGGGAATGGCATTGGTTATAAATCTAACTTTTCCTACAGCTCACCAATGAAAGATGATCACTTTTGCTTTTGCTTCATCTGGTATTGCTGCAGCCTTTTGGCAGGAGGCTTAACTGATCCTTCAGTATTCAAAGTACTGTTACTTATGGCAAGCACAGGAAGCTACGGGGTGGGCAAGCAGAGGTGGAGCCCCTAGTATACAATCAGGGACATCTTAGAACACACACACTCCCATATAAAATAAGGGCCATTTTCTTAAGGGGATGACAGATTTAAGGTGTCAGTTCCAATGCTTTCAAATATGTCTGCGATACTGTGTTATTACTACTGAAAGAAAAATAGCCAGGTGTCAACCTTAATCATATATTTATGCATTTTCTCCTCTGGCCGGTATCTTTTCTGCTTCAGTAGTGTTGCCCTGACATGGAAATACAATTTCACCCAATTCTTAAAACGATAGGTACTCTTTCTAGCAATTAGGTTCCATGGGAATGTTGAAAAGCTGAAAATAAATTGGAGTGCTGATTTCATCCTCTGTGTAATAATGAATTCTAAAATGTATAGATTCCACATTATGATCAAATAATGAAGCCAAACATGTGGGGACTTCTTTCTGTGAATAAACTAGAAAAGCTGCAGATCTATATTGAGAGAAGGGGTGAGGGGAATGCTTTTTCTATAATACACTGTCTGGTAGGGGTAATAAGCACTAATGACAGATGATGATTTAGATGAAGCGGGGTGAAGTTTCCCTAGTCCTTAGTTCCACATTTTGGTACTGCTGTGACAACCAGCTTCAGTAATCCTCAAAGATATTATGTAGTTGTAGATCATAAACTTTTAGCTTAAATTAAACATCACAGCTGGTTGCTTTAATACAATGCATTATAGCACAAATGTTTCAACAGCTTGAATAAAATGAAGCACGCCACAGATTCAGATAGAAGAGAAGCGGGAAGGTCAGCTCACAGGGTGCTGAATGGCTTGTGCTGGGGGGAGGATGTTTGTTTGGCTGCATCAGTGTATTCTATTGAGTTCAGGTGGCTGGCAAACAAAGCGCTAGAACGGAACAGCCCAAAGAGGAATGTTCAGGCAGAGGTTTCACATAAGGAAAAGACAGATGGGTCTCACTGCTTTCGAACTGCATCTAGTCTCTTAGCCAATGAACAGGCATATGGAAAAGTGGATGTTTTTATTGCAGCTGTGCATGCTGGTTGTTTCTGGTTGTTAATAGGTACAGTAAACTTAATTATGCTCTACAGAATGCTGCTGGATTTCTCTCCCCACTAACCAACTTTTCCGATAGAGAAGAGTTATTTAACACCACAGAAGTCCAAAATTCACAACTTGGGCTTAGTGTCTGGGATACTGGTTGTTAGGGATGCCAAACTCCAGGCGCTGGCTGGAGATCTCCGGCTATTACAACTGATCTCCAGGTGACAGGGATCAGTTCACATGGAGTAAATGGCTGCTTTGGAAGGTGGGCTCTATGGCATTATACCCCGCTGAAATCCCTCCCCTCCACAAATGCAGCCCTTCTCAAGCTCCACCCTGAAAATCTGGCAACCCTACTGGCTGTGGGCTTTTGGGGAGGCCTTGGTCACACTGGAGGCTCTTGTCCCATTGAGTGTGGACCTGGATTTATAATATTTTGCTATATATTCAGAATATGTCGAACACACCCCTTTGAAGGTTGCAGGACTCTGAAATGCATGGCATTCTGTGGTGGGAAAGGAAGAGCAACAGCCATCTTGTACCACTCCAACATGGGGCTCCTTGGAAGATAGATGATCTCTGTAGGATGTTCTCTCGAATTATTTGGAGGATATTCTTAAATCAGATATTTTAAGGACTTTATGGAAATATAATACAATTCTGTTGTGGTTTCAGAGGTTTGTTTAATACGGCTGACCTTACTGTCTGTGAATAATTGTGTCAGGGAGGGGCAGAGAACATGGAAGCCACAATAGTGGTAGCAGCAGTGGAAGAAAGTTCCTCCCAATCCCAGAATGGAGAGGCAGTGCGCTCCTTGGAATGTGACTTGGAGCCAATTTTGGCTGTAGCCTTCTTCTGTGAGGCAGTGGCAACAGGGATAAATTGCCACCCCCATTACAACATATGGATGTGAAAGGTCCTGTTCAGACGAGGGGTTTTGGTCCGGGAGCGAGACAGAACGGGGGCGGTGAAAAGTACTCAGAAGCGGATCAAACGGGCACGATCCCACGGCAACATCTGGGAATCGTTGCCTGCCTGTCTCCGATCCGTCTCTCCCGGCCTAAAACCCGAACCAAAAAGAACCACCTACCCTAGCCGAACTGCGCATGCTCCGACATGCGCAGTTCGGCAGGCTCCCCGTCTGAACTGCGTTTTCTCCCCGGCATCTGATCGTGCCGGGGAGAAAAGCCGCCGCAGCCCAGGGGATCGTGGGATCCCGCCGCGGCGTCTCAACTTTGGTGCGGCTTTTAAAAGCCGCGCTTTGAGCGACTTATCCCCTGCCATGTGGCAGGGGCCAAAGTTGGACAGTGAAGAAAGCCTGAATTCTCCCTAGAACCTAAAATGACTAAACTGAGGGTATTGTATTTTGGTCACATCATGCGAAGACAAGGATCACTGGAAAAGTCAATAAAGCTAGGAAAAGTCAATAATGCTAGGAAGTCTGTGGGATAAGAGGAAGACCCAACATGATTCAGTAAAGGAAACCACAGCCTTCATTTTGCAAAACCTGGCTGTCAACAATAGGATGTAATTCATAAAGTCACCATAAGTCAGAAGTAATGTGACAGCACATAGCTCTCTCACACAGTTTCACTCCTGGTAAGGGTTGAGTATTTTCTTTGGAGCCATACAGAACATGGGGACAGGGCCTTTGAGAGAGAGAGAGAGGTGGGGGGAACTATGTGTATAAAATCTGATGAGGGTAGATCATTTTGTGCCCAGAGATGGATGCCCCAGGCTAGCCCAATCTTGTCAGATCTTGGAAGCTAAGCAGGGTTAGCCCTGGCCAGTATTTGGATGGGAGACAACCAAGGAATTCCATGGTCACTCTGCAGAGGAAGGCATGGCTGTATCACTTCTGTTGCTTTCTTATCTTGAAAACCCTACAGGGTCACCCTAAGTTGGCTGTAGCTTGATGTCACTTCACACATCTTGTAGGCCTAGGAATCCACATAAAATTCCACTCGTATAATAGCAGTATATCTGTTCCAGTCAAATACTTTGTGTTGGATCCTGCTGGGAAGGAGGGGTCTCCTTTGGCATCCAAAATGGCTATGATGGGAATCATATGATCTGTGTGGGCAAAAGCCATGTGGAACAGGGGTTGTAATGAGGTGAATTGGGTGACACTGAATGGAAGCATTGGCTGGATCGAGGCTTACCAGGACTCTCACTGTGGTGGGAAATCTTGCTCTGCTTTCTGCCCTGTCACCATTCAGCACAATGACAGGGGGGAATGAGGGGAGAAGAAATGTTGTGCTATGACATCAACCCAGAAGAGAGTTAATTGTGTCAGCATGGCACTCTCAGATCCCCCTAAAATTCATCAGTAGTCATAGAGTTTGGAGGGGAATCCTAGAGCACCACACCAACATTATGATGTCAGTTCCAGGTTTATGCCAGAAGTGGTGCAACATCATTCCCCCCATTCCTGCCCCGTTCCCTGGCAATCCTAGCTCAATCCAGACCTTTGTGTGTGTTCTTCTGAGTGTGAGTAGGATCCAAAGGTGATGTGTTGGGACATGTCAGACAGAATCTTTATCTGGAGACCTGTGTTGCCTCTTGGTGGTTCTGCATGCGGAACAATGAGTGGAACTCTGATATTTTCTTCGTATGGTAAATGGAGTGAAAAGTATCTAAAATTATGACTGGGCACATAACTATTGTAAAGGCAAAACAAATGAATGGGGGGAAAATAGCTATAAGACATTTTTATAGATAGAAACTAAAAGTCATAAAAGGGAGAAAGTGACAATATCTTTGACTTTCAACTGTTCACCGAGGCTATAGCTAAACGTGGAATTGTCCAGTAAAATTCATGAGCCCATTATCTCTGCTGACCATGGGGAAGAAAGAAACCTGATTTGGAACCATTTTCCTGCCTTCGAGTATATGACAAATGGTTTCAGAGTTCAGAGCAATATAAAATTTGACCAAGTTTGCTTTTTGCCCTGTGGAGTTGTATTGTAATGCAAATTATATCAAAATCCTCACAAATTGTAAGATTTTTGATGACTTCACAAACACAGTGCTCATGGATGAAACTCTCCCAGCATTTCTGTCAATTAAACCACAGGAAAAAGGATAATTCATTTTCCCCCATCCATTATTGGTGGTTTAATGATGAAGAAAAGACCTGTAAAGAGAGTTCCTCTGGGAAACCCTCAAAAGCATGAATATAGATCATTTTAACCAATATATTTTGAACAAGTCTGGAGCATGTTCAGAAATCTTCACTATGAAACCAACTGTAGATGATAGCTATTTGGGGTTTTTATTGAAGAAAAAAAATCACCTGAGCAGAACCAAATATTAAAATAATAATCGTTATCAACAGGGGTCATTTGGGGGGGGGACGCGGGGGGACGCCATCCCCCCGGGTGAGGTGCGGGAGGGCGGGGCGGCCGGCTGTGGGGAGGACACACTTCCGGTGATGTCAGGGGGTGTGGCATATGCTAATGAGTTATGCTAATGAGTCCCCCTAGCTCTTTTTCTACGAAATGACCCCTGGTTATCAACAATTCAGCCATTGGTTTGAAGTATTAGGAATAAACTTAGTGCTCACATATTCCTTTTGGCCCTTGTGTTCGTGGGTTTCCTTTCTTTTTCTTTCCTTTTTTTAAAAAAAGCTTTAACCACACTTTGCCAGAGTCTTGAAAGGCGAGTAGCACTTTTCTCCCCGGTTACAATCTAAATCCAGTTAAATTTGTGGGTTCTCATTCAGGTTTAGAGGGGAAATGCAAATCGTGATTTCTCGATTTTTACCTCATAGTAAACAAGAGCTAGCGTGAAAAAGGCAGCTGTGTGGAGATGAGGGGTGTGAGAGAGCCCACATGTAGGGATGCTCAAACACCAAGCAGTTGATCTCACATCCTGTTCGCCAGTCACAAATAGGGAGCCGGTCTTTTAGACAATTTGTCTATCGACCCATCGGGATTTTCCGCAGGGTTTGTTTCTCCCCACATTTCTTCCTGGCCTTGCAGTACAACTCAATTGGCTTTTCACCCATCATGTTTTCTCATGAAGCTTGACTGAGTTGTGCCACCCACCATTGCTGTGCCACTGCTCCAGTTGACAGGAAGTAGTTTATATAGAGAGCTAAGTGATTAATAAATAAATGTGTTTTAAAAATCCTTACTTTTTAGTGTTTAAGTGGCTTTTAGTGACATTAATGGCATTTGAATTTTTTAAAAAAATTGTATTTTGCCTGCAGATCAAGGTTTTTGTTTTTTTAATTGAACCTGCCTTGAGCTGGTGTGGTTGGTGGGAAAAGTGTTATAGAAATATTCTAACTAATAACTTGGGGAGGGTGTGTGTGCCACAGTGGCCAGATCTTTTCTGCTCAGGAAAGGCTGCACCTGGTTAACCAATCGAGCTAGAAAAAGTCATTCCTGACCACAGCTGCCACCTGCCTCTCCAGCAGTAGGCCTGGGTTCAAGAGTAACCCAAGACCAGGGCTATTTCTTGGCAGGAACGCACAGGAACGGAGTTCCGGCTGGCTCCCAAGTTGGCCACGCCCAGCAGGAACTCATTAGCATAATACGCCACACCCAACAGCAGGAACGCATTAGGATTGGCTACATTAGGAGTGTGTGGTCTAACATGCAAAGGGTTCCTGCTACAAAAAAAGGCCCTGGGTTTTGACAACAAACAAGGTAAACAGAATAAGAAGTAAAAGGTGGGTGTGGCTGGATGACCACACCTGGTAACATGGGGGTGCGGCCTAATGTGCTAATGAGCTGTGCTGTCAGGGGTGTGGCCCAATATGCTAATGAGTGTCTGCTGTTGGGTGTGGCCTATTATGCTAATGAGTTCCTGCTGGGCTTTTTCTACAAAAGGAGCCCTGCCCAAGACTAAGGACCTGTTCCTTCAAGGGGAATAAAAAGGTAAAAGTAAAGGTTCCCTTGCTCGAAAGCCAGTCGAATCCGACTCTAAGGTTGCGGTGCTCTTCTCCATTTCAAAGCCGAAGAGCCAGCACTGTCCAAAGACGTTTCCATGGTTATGTGGCCGGCATGACTAAACACCAAGGCGCACGGAATGCTGTTACCTTCCCACCGAAGTGGTACCTATTTCTCTACTTGCAATTTCTTGCTTTCGAACTGCTAGGTTGGCAGGAGCTGGAACTGGAGATGGGAACTCACTCCATCATGCGGCACCCAGGTCTCGAACTGCTGAACTACTGACCTTCCACAGCCTGCAGTTCAGCGTCTTAACCACTTGAGCCACCACAGCTCCTCAAGGGGAGTACAGTCCCATATAAAATGGTGAAGGACTCACACGAGACACGATCTTTTGAGGGGAGAAGAATCTGTCTGCTGCGCAAAGCAGCACGAGTTTATTTATACATATCTGCTCTCACCATCAGATGAGGCTGTAGCTTACAAGTACTGAAACAAGGGGAAAACAGATACTTAGGCAGAATGCTTGCACAGTATAATGAGTAGCTTGATAGCAAACTACTCCTGGCGTCTTGAGACTTGCTTGCAGTTACAGGATGTGCAAAGGTCAGGATTCTTAGTGTATCTCTGATTACTGATCAACCTTATGTTGACAGAGAGTCAGGATGTAGGCAGAACCAAGATTGGTATGCCATGTCGTTGATCCTCCCCACAAAATGGATCTTCCACTCACTAGTAGCAATATCCATCTCATCGGGATTAAGTTCCAGTTTCTTAGCCCGCATCCAATCCGCATCTGCCTCCAGACACCAGTCCAGGGGTTTTATGGCCTCTGTGGGATCAGCTGGAAGCACCAGAATAGAGCTGGGTGTCATCTCCATATTGGTGAAAACCCAGCACAAATCTTAGACTTCAAATGGGGTATTGAGATAATTTGACTGAGATAATTTGACTGAATTTAGAATTTCAATAAAAATAAACAATATAAAACAAATAAATGTTTCCATAGGTAAGGTTCATGTTTGTCACAATGCTGTGTCACACATTAGACTATTAGGAACTTGGTTTTATAATTAATAAGCAGGGCCGTGCTGGGTGCAGAATGGCTGAGTTCTGATGGGAACTATATAAAATCCGCACTGTAAAGCACAGTGCTGCTGTTGGCAGTTCATTTTAAAAGTAAGCTATGAGAAGCTGTGGGCGACTGCAGTGTCGACCGATATGAAGCATTTCAATGAAGTATCAGTGTTCTGGAACAGTGACATCCATTTTCTTGTCAGTGAGATGCTCTGGAATAAGATATGGCTCTTCAAAATGAGGATCATGGGCAAATGCAGATGAAAATATGCAGGACTGATGTAAGGTGTCCTGTTAAATGAAGCTACCTCATACTAAATTAGACTGTTGGTCCATCAAGGGTCACTATTGTCTAGTCAGACTATCGGGGGCTCTCCAGGATCTCAGGGTGGAAGTCATTCGTGCCATCTACCACCTGATCTTTTAAACTAGAGATGCCAGGAATTGACCCTGGGACCTTCAACATGCCAAGCAGATGCTCTATGTCTGAGGTTTAAACCAAGAAAAAAGGGATTTGTCTTATTACACTTTCTTTGGCTTCTTTCAACGTTCCTCAGACATTTTACCTGAGGAGTAGCCCCAAATTTGCTTCAAATTGTGCTACCATGTCAGATCCTCATTCTGAAGTTAGCGCCACTGTGTTCAATGGGGATTACTTGCATCATGTAAGTGTGTCTATAGGATTGCAACCTTAGTCAGAGCGCTGTGAGACTTCTGTGCTGGATCTGCAAAATCCTTACTTACAGTCAAGCCTTTTGAAGATGCAGGGGAAGAAGGAAAGACTGCAATGTAATTGCATTTGAGAAAGAGAAGGCAGGCATATTTGGTAACTGACTATTTGTGGAACTTTGCAGACTTTATCACAAAAAGACCCCAAAGTCCTGTGGCATCTGAAGCACATGTATTGTAGCATGAGCTTTCCTAAACAGCAGCCTGGCTTATCATTTTAAATATTTATATATGCAGGCTGTTGCCTGTGAAAGCTTGTGCCATAAGGTACTAGTATGATGTGTTTAAAAAAAAAAACCTAAAGAACTTTCAACAAAGAAAAGAGAGCAAGTTTCTTAGCAAGAAAGCAATAACATATTATATACCAAAAAAAAAGAAGACTTCTTAGTGACAGGGTGTTGGCAAAGACAAGATAACAATATTTGAAAGGGAAATTAGAGGGTGCTGCTTCCTCTTCAGAGAGTTACAGCTTTGGAGCAAACCTTTGACAAAGGGCCACTCATGACATGTACCCCATACCCAAAACCAACGGTCCAGGTTTTAGATTCTTCCCTCTTCATTGCATATAGGGGGTGAGGCACCCAGTTGGCTCAGCACATCTGCCATGGAAAAGAACCCCACAAACGCAACCATACACAGCAAAAAATTATTGAAAAATTTGTAGAACCTGATGGGCAAAGAAGATGTAACTGCATGATGCATGTTTTCTCTGCTCTGTTGGTTCTAGTACTCTTCTTCCAGCCCTGCACACTTTCCCTATCAGAACCAGGCAGCGAGGTAAGGGTAGGCAGGTGAGTTTTGTTCTCCTTGCCAGGTTATTCAGGGTTATTCAAGGACAGTTCCGGAAAGAGTTCTCTCAGCCCCACCTACCTCACAGGGTGTCTGTGGTGGGGAGGGAGTTTGTAAGCCACTCTGAGTGAAGGACGGGGTATAAATCCAATCACCTCCTCCTCCTCCTCCTCCTCCTCTTCTTCTTCTTCTTGACTTTAAAATATGGTTGCAAACTCATGGAAGACTAAACACTGCTATCTGGGCGATGTCATGGCAGTGGGACAAGAGGCAGAGCATTGTGACTGGGGATGGAGCCTGGGCACGAATGAAATACTCTCCCTTCCACATAGGTCACCTGCTGTGGGCATGCTATTGTGTGCTACTGGATGGCAGCAGACTGGAAGACTGACCGGCAACCACCTGGCTGTCTGCAGCTGGGAGGCTTCCACCTGCTTGTACCCCTCAAATGAAGCATTTCTGCAGCAGGTGGGCAGTGGCTTGCTGGGACAAAGAAGTGACTGGGAGCTTGATCCACCTTCAGCCATCACAAAAGGCCCTGGAAATAAGGCACTGTGGGGACCAGTGGTTGCAGGGGGACCTGATCATTGGCAGCAGAAAACCAGGAGGTGATGGCTCAGTGAGGCTGATGGTGGGCTGGGAGAACTGTGTATCCCCAGTTCTAACAAAGAACGTGTTTGAGTATGTCTTCAACACTTTGAAATAAATTTTGCTTTTCTTGAAAACGTGGATTTATTCTCGATGCTTGGGGATCCAACAGCAGCGAGGTAAGGGTAGGCAGGTGAGTTTTGTTCTCCTTGCCAGGTTATTCAGGGTTATTCAAGGACAGTTCCGGAAAGAGTTCTCTCAGCCCCACCTACCTCACAGGGTGTCTGTGGTGGGGAGGGAGTTTGTAAGCCACTCTGAGTGAAGGACGGGGTATAAATCCAATCACCTCCTCCTCCTCCTCCTCCTCCTCCTCTTCTTCTTCTTCTTGACTTTAAAATATGGTTGCAAACTCATGGAAGACTAAACACTGCTATCTGGGCGATGTCATGGCAGTGGGACAAGAGGCAGAGCATTGTGACTGGGGATGGAGCCTGGGCAGAGGTCAAAAGCCAAAGCCCACAAATGAAATACTCTCCCTTCCACATAGGTCACCTGCTGTGGGCATGCTATTGTGTGCTACTGGATGGCAGCAGACTGGAAGACTGACCGGCAACCACCTGGCTGTCTGCAGCTGGGAGGCTTCCACCTGCTTGTACCCCTCAAATGAAGCATTTCTGCAGCAGGTGGGCAGTGGCTTGCTGGGACAAAGAAGTGACTGGGAGCTTGATCCACCTTCAGCCATCACAAAAGGCCCTGGAAATAAGGCACTGTGGGGACCAGTGGTTGCAGGGGGACCTGATCATTGGCAGCAGAAAACCAGGAGGTGATGGCTCAGTGAGGCTGATGGTGGGCTGGGAGAAAGGCTAAAGATGGTTTAAAAATTGCCTTTTTTACATTTTTCTCCTGCAGCCAGAGGGCTGCCAAAAGGAGACTCCCTGCCATAGTGGGAGGCCTAGCAGCCCTGCTCTGCATTGACATGTCCCTTAGTAACCCAAGGCTTAAAAATGGCCTATAGATACTATTCCCCAAGCAATGAGAAGTTCCCTTTGGAAGAGCAAACAGTGAGGGACTTAATGGCAGGTATGGGACTAGAAGACAGAACTATAATTTGATTTCGGTGTGTTATAAGCAATTAGAATAGCAAATAGGTTAGCCATGGTCTGATTTCACCATACTAGAAGCAATTAGGTACATTGGTTAAAGTTTAGCAGATTATTTCCCCTTAGCTAGCCAAGAGCACAAGTCAGGCCAATGCAAACTGGATGAATAAATGCATTCTTCCCTTATCTGTGTTTCTGGATGGAACAGCAGCTCTCCCTACTACTATGGCCTTGAAGTTATGTTAAGCTGGGAAATAGAGAATTAAAATACAGATTCAAGGAAGTTTAAGTGAAGGAGGGTAAGTTTTAAAAAGAAAGCATTTGGATAACGTTAATTGCCCTCTCTTGCTATACCTCTGATGAAAGATTTATAACTTTACAGCCAGTATCAGAAGAAGCCTGGCATGCTCTGTTGATCTACATATCTTGTTGCAGCAGGCGCCAAAAGGTCTGAATGGGGACTGGGGCTGTTGAGTGATTCACACCTCTTATCTAGGATGTTCCCTTTGCATATACATGAAAAGGCCTTGATACTTGCCAGAGAAGACCTCTGTGTTCCTTGTCATGCAAACAACTGGAAATGAATACAATGTAATCCCAATTTGGGTCCATCCAAAAGATTTGTGCCAACTCAAATGATGTCCCTCTACCTGTAACCAATGGGGTCTGCCATGTACCATTACCTGTATCTATGTCATTTGGGGTATATAACCCTCTGCCCTTCCTGTTAGCAGCAGAGAGCAGCATGGTTTTACAAACACTCTGTTGCTTTGTACTGTATCTCTCTTTATTACAATAAATTATTAGTTTTCTTCTTTCTCACTTGAACTTCACTTGTGTGTTCTTCATCTGGCCTGAGGACACGTGAGCCACCACTTGTGGAACACATGGGATTTGCTGTTCCGTATCAAATAGAGAAAGAGGGAGAGAGGGAGAGACATCCCACACCCCCGGAGAGGTTCAGCCAGCTCACATCAGTGCCTCTCTGCTTCCTGCTCTGTCACTTCTGGAATCTAAACTGCTATTCTTCACATACCTGCCCCTTTCTTTCACCTGTGGGGGAGTCATATCCTGCAAGCCCTGATGCACACTTGGAAAGAACCATCTCCTAATATTTAAGGTCCAACAAGAAGATATCTTCCATCATATAGAGATATAGCCATGCCTTTTATCATAGGATCTTGATTTTCCAGGCATACTGTGTTAGACTAATCTAGGGATCCCCAACATGGTGTCTGTGGGCATCATGTAGGGCTGCCAAATCCCCCCAGGGGGGCGGAAATCCCCCCGCCCCAGAGGCCCGTTCCCCGACGCCGGGGAATCGGGCCCCGGTGGGAACCCCGCCCCAGCGTGCCCGTCACAGGGAAGTGACATTATGATGCTGGGCACGCTGGGGGCGGGGCCACTGCCATACAAGGGAAAACTCTATGGTTTCCCCTTGTATGGTCGTGGCTCCACCCCCAGTGTGCCCGGCGTCATGACATCACTTCCCTGTGATGTGCATGCTTCGTGTGCACGCACGTCAGGAGCCGCGCTGGAGTCCCCCGCCGGCAAGGTAGGTAACATTTGGCAACCCTAGCACCATGGCACTTGCTGACATCTTTTGTTAGGAAGTGGGCAAAACTAGGTGAGGCTTTTGTCCAGAAAGCCTTTGATTGGCTATGGAAGATTTGATTTTCTGTACAGATTTTTAAAAGTGTTACTTTGGCGCCCACTGCCACAGTAGAACAAGGAT
Source organism: Gekko japonicus (assembly GCF_001447785.1). NCBI lineage: Eukaryota > Metazoa > Chordata > Lepidosauria > Squamata > Gekkonidae > Gekko > Gekko japonicus. Next base: position 647,827 of record NW_015170900.1, on the reverse strand, counting down.
CTTCACTGGGTACCTGAAGGTAAGTTGTGGAAGCCATTTTGTGGTTGGCTCCACCTCCTGTCGCAGCCATTTTGTGGCTACACCCACCATCCTGTTGTCAAAATCCCAAAGGTGCCCACAGGCACAAAACATGTTGGGGACAACCGGACTAATACTTAGTAATCCAACTCTAAGCTCACAACCATTTAGTTTATCAGTCTGTCTAAATTTGCCTCTGTGTCATGTGTAAAATGTTTTGTTTTTAAAAAACATAATGATTCGATGCCTAGCAATGAAGCCTACATAGGAGTTCCTGTAAGAAGCCTTGACTTTAGATGTAAACCAGATGTGAAACAGAGCAAAAGGTGCTTGCAATGAAAATGTTGATTGCCAGGGCCTCAGGGATTCACAGCATCTGCCAATGCTTTTCAAATGAAAAAAAAAAAAAGAATTGGTACATATGTTTAAAATTGGCTATTTTGACCTTGTGCATATATTTAAAATTGGTTATTTTGACCTTGCAACCTTTATGCTTATAGGAATGTTCTGAATTAGAGAGAGGGGAGATCTCAGAGGATTCATCACTTTGGTTGAAGAGATGGGCAAAGTTTAGCTCAGGATCCCTTTAAACGTGTGTTCTCCTATGTATTATGCACATCTCAGCATAATACTACAGATTCAAAAAGCGAGGAGGGAGGGAAACTAGGCATGCCAAGCACACCAAATGAGTTTCTGAATTTCAGCTCCCAAGATAATTTTTGTTTTTATCTCCATGGCTGCAAAAGTTTGCTCTTTACCAAACATAATTAAACTTCTCAGTGGGTTGCTGCTGGAGAGCAAGAACCAAATATTCTCATACTGAAAGGGAATTGTGCTTCCAGAAGGCACACAAGTAACTAAATGCACAAAACATTCTATTCGGAACTGAGCAGAAACAACTAATTTTTGCTCGGAGCTGTAGAATTGGAAGGTGTCTTGTATGTCATCTAGTCCAGCTCCTCTGCTTAGTGCAAAACTAATTGCATCCCTGATAGATGCACATCCAGCCTTTATTTGAAGAACTCTAATGAGGGAGAAGCTAGCACCCCCTAAGGGTTTCATCGTCAAATTGCTGTTGGTGCTAGGAAGTGCCTGGGGAGGGTTTTGGGAGGGGCGGGACCTCAATGGGGTATAATGGCATAGTGCCCACCCTCCAAAGCAACCATTTTCTCCAGGGGAACTTATTTCTGCAGGCTGCAGTTGTAAATGCTGGAGATCTCCAGGCCCCACATGGAAGCTGGCAACCCTAGAGATTTAGTCTTAATAAAGTGCCACATACAGAATTAGTTAAATAAAAGGTACACATAAGGCCTTTTTTGTGCTGGTTATTTGCTCTACCCTCTCCACTGAAAGTTTTTGTTAAGCTTCTGGGATGGGGAAAAAGATAATTTAAAGTAACTGTTACTAGATTAAGACTAAGAAGATCTACAGACTTGCTCAAAGGTCTATGCAGTTGTGATGGACTACATTTAAAACACTGTTTTCCTAATGCAGTAAAATCAGAGAAGGGCTGTGAATATCTAACTCTGCTCTAAAATGTTGAGCTTGAGTGACAGGCTGCTCCTTTTCTTTGATTGGTCAGTGTCAGCTGAGGGAAATATAAGATCAGCTGTATACTGAGGGGAGAGTTAGTTCATTTTTTACTTCAATTTGGAGCTGTTCTGTCAGTTAGAACCATCCTGAAGGCAGTCAGTTGGTTTCTGACAGTTTGGAGTCAGAGTATCTGATAGGAAAAGTCAGACAGGTTCACCTACTGAGTGAGAGAGAAAGACTCCTGGTCTTTGCTGTGTTAAACCTAACCTGAGAAAAAATTCCATCTAAGAATTCAGAGTCTAATGTCAGCTTATGCTGAAGTACGTTTTCACACAAACGTCAAGAACTGGACTTTGAGATTGTGGCAAAAAGTGACTGGGTAGCAGACTGAAGCTCCCAATCAGGCCAAAAGGAATAGGATTATATTTTCAAGGAAGAAATATAACTCCTGTCCAGTTGTACAGGGAATTGGCACTGAGGCAGTCCCTGGTCTGTTGTGAAAAGAAACGGTTATAGACTACTCATGGGAAAGAAGAAACATTGTGATTTCAGAAAAGGGGAAGGAATTTGATCCGCTAAAAGAGTGACCTTTCCAGGAAACCTGAACAGTTAATAGGAAACTATAGGCACAAACATTGTAACTGAAACTTAAGTACTCAGTCAACCATCTCTCACTGATAAGAACCAAGAATTTGTGAAAATAAGCTGCTATGACACCATATTGTCTGTCAACTGAAAAATGTACGGTTTTACCAACAATGTTTCCCTCAGCCTTTCCAATTCCTGACTACCTCATACCATCCCTACCTATTAAATAAAGTCTTCTTTATTGTTCACCATTACACAGTCTCCAGTGCCATTTCAAGGGACCTAAAAAGAGGGCTACTGTTCTCTCCTGACAAGGTCCTGGGCCGGGCAAAAGCCAAATTGGATTCTGTCAAAGGGTGGAACATTCAGATTTATAAAACTTCAAAGATTATCACACTACTGGGGAATAGTTCAGTACCTGAAGAAAACAAAGAATTTTGGTGGGGAAAATCTGCCTCGTAGTGAAGAAGAAGCAGGGGTCCATCATAGCAATAATTGATTGAGCTTCACATAGACCCAGAAAAAGCTTCACAGCCTTGCCTGAAAGACATGGTCAGTTGCTAGCCAGAACATAAAGAGCAATAATTCCTAATTAAATCAGTACAAGCTATGAAAGTTAAAGACTCCCCTCCCATACTTGTCTCCTCCCAGCAAAAGAGTTAAATAATGTCAGGAATTCATTCTTCTTCCTTCTTTCCTCAGTAGGGTATAATGTTTATTGAATCCACCCTCAAAAGCAACCATGTTCTCCAGGGAAACTGATCTTTGCAGTCAAGTTCAGTGGTGGGCAATCCCAAGAGACAAACATAGAGTTCGATCCACTGGAGCGTTTCTGCAGATGGATGGATTTTATCTCCAGAGTGTGATTTTCTCACTCCCCGCCCCCATACTACAGCTCAAAATAGCCCTCAGTGTGATGGAAACCATACAGCACCGGGAAAAACAACCAAATCAAAGACAATAACAATATCTAATAGGAACTGACTGGCAGTGGTATAAATGATAAAAGCAATAAAACTAGGCCATCTACAGGCAGGACTGAAACTCTCCACCTATGCAGAAATGTGACTTGGGGTCTTCAACCTGTGGGCACTATTGGAATTTTGTGAACAAGTAGTGGGTGCCAGCACAAAATGGCTGCTGTGAATATTGCAAGCCACAGAATGGCTACCATGATACAACAGGCAGCGGCCAATCATGCAATGATTGGAGGTTCCAGGCCCAGCATTATCCCGTGATGGAGATAGCTGTTTCCAGATGAGTGCACCTTGCAGAACAAAGTGATGCCTCTAGGGATTCCAGTCTCCAGGTGGGACCTGGGGATCCCCCAGAATTGCAGCTCATCTCCAGAGGACAGAGATCAGTTCCCCTGGAGAATGGATCCTTTGGAGAGTGGATTCTGTGGCACTGTACCTCACTGAGACCCCTGTCCTTCCCAAACTCCATCCCCAACTCTCCAGGAGTTTCTCAACCTGGATCTGGCAACAGTAACCCCCATCCCCCACCGGTGACTGGGGGACCTGGCAATCCTAGATACCTCCTGGGTTGTTCTGAAGCACATCCTGCTCTAGTGAGGAGGAAGAAAAGTGGGGTTGGTTCTCTGCTTTGGGGAAGACATAGGCACCAGAATGGCCTATTGAGGACTGTTGCATTAATGCAAATGAACCACAAAGCAAATTAGTGAATGTCCATTAAGGGTGTGTGTGTGAGAGAAATCAGTATGGTACTCCCGGTTGCCATGGTTCCTGCCAATGTCTGTCCTAGTGCCTACTTGTTTCTACTTGTTTCTTCCCAGCTTGTAATGCTTAATAGCTTGAATGGTACACATTTTATTGGCGGACCCTTACCAAATAATGGGTAAGGTAAAGGTTCCCTTGCTCGAAAGCCAGTTGAATCCGACTGTAGGGTTGCGGTGCTCATCTCCGTTTCAAAGCCGAAGAGCCAGCGCTGTCTGAAGACGTTTCCGTGGTCATGTGGCCGGCATGACTAAGCACCAAGGCGCACGGAATGCTGTTACCTTCCCACCGAAATGGTCCCTATTTATCTACTTGCAATTTCTTGCTTTCGAACTGCTAGGTTGGCAGGAGCTGGAACTAGAGACGGGAGCTCACTCCGTAATGCAGCACTCAAGTCTCGAACTGCTGAACTACTGACCTTCCACAGTCTGCAGTTCAGTGTCTTAACCACTTAAGCCACCGCAGCTTATTCTAAAATCACACTGAATAGGATCCTATGATTCCTTTTCTTTAAGTGAGGAAATGTCCTTCTTTCAGAACAACTTTTCCTGTAATGTAGAAAGGCTTAGTGCAGGGCATTCGAATCTTGGTCCTAAGGGTTTCATTGAGATACAGAAACCATTTTGTGGGCCAAGCCAGAGCAGGGTCCTTCCTAATGCCCTGTTCTCCTGCCTCCATATCCAAGCCCATCTGCCTCCTCCTTCACCATTCCATCTTCCTTATGCTGTCCACCCGTCCTTCTATGCTACATTATTTATTTATTTATTTATTTATTTATTTATTTATTAAGATTTATACCCCGCCCTCCCCGCAGAGCGGGCTCAGGGCGGCTTACACGGGGCAAAGCCCATATAAAACAGATAAAAGCAATAAAACAATCATGACAGTTAATAAAATTATACTCAGTTTAACAAGGTGGTCTCCAGATGGTTCTCCAGGGTGATGTTATCCTGTAGCTCAACCAGGTAAATCCAGTGGCCACGCAGAAATTGTGGCAGATCTTCCTGGGCCATCCTTACCCCGATGTTGTCCACCTCATTGGTGGCGGTGGTAGTGGTGGCCCCTTGCTGCTCTAGCGCTGGTAAAGGGGGATGGAGTCTCTAAGTCTCCCCTTTATAGATAGGTGTTTTGGATATGTACGGCTCTGGTTTCATGTCACTTCAGAGACACAGATGTTCACTTCTAGGCATGCCATTGGAGTTGTGAAGCTTATCTGAGCACAAGGCAGTCCTTGGAGTTGTAGGATCTAAACTATAGTTCTCATTTTAACTTTTCTGTGTGTCCTGGAAAGACTTATGCTAAAATTTGTATGTCATGTGCCTTCTATCATTATAAATTTTTAGGGTTTTTTTGATACCATTTGTACCTGTGGTGTTCCTGGAAGGCTTAAGTATAGATCTGTCATCACTTTCACATGAATGAGACCTCTTGGTATCCTTGAGCTCATGATATACTTTGGCATGGAGCTCTTTGCCTATCTGTTTATGATAATCAGATATTCAAGAGTCTTGTCTAAGATCATTTGCAAAGTTTTCCAGAGATAATGGTCCAATCCTTCAACCTGTTGTTTGCGATCCCCATTAAACCTGTACATATTGCTGTTGGCTGCATTCAGGCTGTCCCCCCCCCTAAAAAAAATAGGGTGCAGCTCTGTTCCCTGTCCTTTCCATTTTGCTTTTGGAATAAATATGATGTCCTTTTAAGTTTAGCTATGCTATAGCCCTAGGGCATTATTTTAACTACAAATATGTGTGCTGTCTGTTCAGAACTGAAGTTGAACTTCAGAGTGCTTGCACCTCTCCCTGTACCAAAACAGCACATTAGCAGTATGTCTTTCCTACTTCATTAAGAATTGTAAAAAAAAAAAAAAGGAGAATACTATCTTAATGCTTTAACTAAATTTAGCTCAGGCAGAAAATGAAAGTGATCATGTAATTAACTACCGTAATCTAAAACAAGTGCACAGGGAGCAAAATTAAGATTGCCTGGATAACTTCAGTTTTGATGCATTTCAGCAGCGTTATGTCAAAATAATCTTTCTTGATGAATGCTGACTATTACAGCCTATGTCCTTCAGAATTTGTTGGCGGGAAACAGTGACACCTCTTTTTGTGTTAAAAAAGAGAGCTGCATTCCAAGGAAATGAAAACTGGCTCAGTAAAAGAATCGCAAGGCTGTCAACTAATTTAGCAATGTGTTTAATGCTCCAATGTTAACCAGTTAATCAGTTTATTAATGTGGCATGTGGTACAGGCTCAGGACAGTCAGGATTAGGGATGGGAACAAACTGTGTTTTTGCAGTTTGGTTCGTAGTTCGCAGCTGAACCACAAACCAAACCACAAACTCATATGAAGCGGGAGCTTGGTTTGTGAACCAACCTGGTTCCTATCAGTTCATGAGCCATTTAAAGTTTAAACCCCTGCTTTCTGCTTCCCATGACTTTTCGCAGGAAGCAGAAAATGGCAGTTTCCGAACAGCTGTTCGGTTTAAATGGCTTTGAGCCATTTAGTCAAGGAGCTTTAATTAGATTAAAGGAAAGGAAAGGAAGGACTGGCTGGGCCCAGGCTGGCTAGGGCTAAGTGTGTCGGATAACAGAGGCTGGCCCATAAGGTGGGTCTGGCGAGATACCCAGAACATAGAGCAAGGCCCATTAAGCTTGCGTAGAAACAGCTGGGGAGGAACACTAAGAGGGAGAGCTCCACTCATGGGCAGTTCCAGTTATTGAGGTGGGCCTAAAGGCTGTGGTTCATCACAGCTGAGAGGTATCCAGCAGCAAGAACAAGAAGGAGTAGCATTGAACTCCAGAGTGGGAGAGGATTCTGTAAGGGGCCAAAGAGCATTTAAGAAGCATTTATTGCTTTATCCTGTCCCATGAGTTTTCTTTGACAATGCAGACAGGATGGAATCCAGTCTGCTCCCCAGCTTGCTACAACCACTGCTTCCACAGCTGGAACTGCAATTAAATTTAAATAATGTTGCCTATTGCCACAACTCCAACTGAGTTGTCTTGTTGAGATATTGAAGGGCATGTGGAATAATTTACACTGACCTGACCTGGTCACTCCATCAAACCTGGAATGCCATCAGTGTATATATAAAGAATGGGAAGGCAGACAGCTGGAGGATGATAAGACAGAAGCAACAGGCCACAACAAACCTGAGTGCTTGGAATGGCATATATATTTTTGTTGGTACCATGGAGAAAACTGTGGACCTTCAAACTGGTGAAAAGGAAAAAGCCACCATTTTCCTAACCAGTTATAAGGGAAGGGACGGTGGCTGACTGGCAGAGCATCTGCTTGGTGTGCAGATGAGTGCTTGGAATGGCATATATTTTTTTGTTGGTACCATGGAGAAAACTGCGGACCTTCAAACTGGTGAAAAGGAAGAAGCCACCATTTCCCTAACCAATTATAAGGGAAGGGACTGTGGCTGACTGGCAGAGCATCTGCTTGGTGTGCAGAAGGTTCCAGATTCAATCCCCGGCATCTCCAGGTAGGAGGTGATGCGAAAAACCTCAGCTTGTGACCCTGGAGAGCCACTGCCGGTCTGAGTAGACAAATACTGACTTTGATGGACCAAGGGTCTTATTCAGTATAAGGCAGCTTCATGTGTTCATGCGTTCCACCAAAAGTGATCCACATCCATTCATGATGGATTTGAGTGACTTCTGGTGCAATCCTAAACAGATTTACTCCAGTCTAAGCCCTTTGTTCCCAGGTTGGAGGCTGTTAAACTTATGAGTGATTTGCTTTCCAATGAAATGGCGCTACATTGTCCTTTAGGAAAGTGGCAGTGGCTCAGTAATAGACCATCTGCTTGCGTGAAGCAGGTTCCAAGTTCAACCCCTCTACAGGAGACCATGGAGAGCACCTGCCACTCTGAGTAGGTAATACTGACCTTGATAGGCCAATGGTCCAACTCAGTATAAGGCAGCTTCATGTGTCCTGATTATTCAGCTCCTTGAAGCAAAAATGTGATGCAAACTTCTTAGACTTTTTCTTCTTTTTATCATTGTTGCTGACACACTCTTGATTTTATCCCCTTTCTTCAGCTAGGGAGGCCACAAAATATCGAAAGCACGTAACACTAAGATTTAATTAATGTCAGGAGTCATCAATAAGAATTAGTTGCATTTGGAATAAGCTTAGTAACTAATGGAGCTGCCACTAAAATCTATGTGGAAAAATGACTGGCAATGGCCTTGGTAGCGTCACATTCAGAGATATGTCCCAGACAGCAGAAAAGACTTAAAGAATATACCACACCACCTGTCACTGTGTGTGGTCAAAAAGACACACAGACTCCAGATGTCTGTCTCTGTGAATATGGCCCAGTTTCCAGTTTGAGCCCAAATCCATAATAAAACAGCCAATTGCTGCCTGCCATACCCTGCATTGCACTCTTTGCCTGTGAAGTGAAACCTGCTTTTTTTTTTTTGGCTTGGCCAGTTTCTCACCTTATTATAGCACCCACCCCACGTGATTGTTGTCCTTGCAGGTCCCATAATCCCCATAAGCCTTTTTGGTGGTTAAAGGGGACTAATTCCAATGGTAGAATTGACCTAATTCCAAAAGTTACTCGGTCCTTTTGTAGGGCATTAGTTCAAGGCTGGAAGCTGTTAAATTTATTAATGATTTGGTTTCCAATTATGTGGTGCTATATTGTCCTTTAGGAAAGTGGCAATGGCTCAGTGGTAGACATCCGGGGTATGTGTGTCTTTCTGAGGAATTGTGAGGAATTGGTTGGCCACTGTGTATAATGGGATGCAGGTCTAGATGGACCACTGGTCTGATCTAGCAGGGCTCTTCTTATGTTCTTATGACCACTTCCTTCCTTTTTCACCAGTGTGAAAAGAGGTTGTATCCAAGCCTTGGATTATACAGTTGATTTTAGAAGTCCTTCTACAGTAGTACAGCAGTAATAAAGAATCTTCATGACTAAGTGAGGAAGGGCCACCATAAATTTAGAAAAGCACTGAGACCAATGCTGACAGAAATCAGGAGAACAAGTTTATTAAATCTGACTCCAAAGCTTAGATATAATGACTTACCTCAGGCACACCTTTCCTGCCAAAATTTACAAGTTAGAGGCTCTACCACTTTCCACTCTTAGGACATTGTCAGTGGCAGTCTGGCACATTTCCTACAAGGAAATTAATTACCATAAATCTTTTCCCTCCTGTTAGCAAGAAATTAGGTGTGGTCAAACTTAGATTTAGTGGCTTCAAGATACAGTACAGCAAATTTCAGTTAAATGTGTGGAGAAAGAAGTTTGTCGATTAACCAGTTACCTGGGGAAGGGGAAAGTCTCCCTTGCTGGAGGTTTTCATACAGATGCTGGATAACCATCTGATGGGGGTAGTCTCACTCACCTTGAACAGGTGGTAGGACTGTGTGGCCCTTCCAGCTTTATGTTTTTGTATTTAGAAATGCTCATTAATGTCTAGAATTCACCACAGATAATTAACAATTTAGCTGAACTTTTTTTCTCTTTTTGTGTTCAGTAGAGTGCTTATTTTTATGAAAAAATGCAATTATTGGTTATTGAAATTACATATGGCAGTACAAATGTGCATCACTCATTTGTGCACATGAATGTTTGTGTTTCCTTGGTGTGTGGAGTCATACAGTGTGTATGCCATGAGCACTACACCTCTATGGTCCTGTGTAATCAACAACTGCGATTGTCAGATACAATTAAGGCTTCATTTGTAAATGTCACAAAGGCTGCGGTCACACAGAACATTAGCCACGCTACAGAGACGGAAGATAGGCGGATTTTCCGGGTGCAATCACTGTGCCACATCTGGGAAGCGTAGAGCTCCCGTGGCGAACCCGAGGCTTCCCGCAGAAGATGCGTGGTTTCCGGAAACCGCGGGGCAAGGGCAGGTGCCTGATTGCGTTTCCGGTGGAATCCTGTGGCATCTGGTGCCCGCCCATGTCCCGTCGCGAACAGGTTTTTTCCCCCAAGTCTCCACAGGATGTGCACAAGCGCCCAATGGCGCATGCGCACAAAGAGGCCTCCTCCCACTGCAGCCAGGCTTGCCACCTCTGGAGGGTCACTATGGCCACTGTCATGCAGGTGGTTAGAGCGGCTGTGATGAGGGGGCCCACCTCCCCCTCCATTGGCTATGCATCGGAGCTCTGTTGGGGTCCGGAAGCATCTGTCACCCTCTCCGGTAAGCCCACCACCCACCTTCGGATGTGCAGATACGATTGCTCAGTCATGCATATGCACAAACTTCAGTTTTAAAAAAAACACATACCGTTTGCCACAGAAACGGCGCCTAGCGATTGCTGGTGTGATCGCGCCGCACCGCTTCTTTGCTGTGCTGCAGGATCATCGTGTGATCGGCACCTGCCCCCTAACCAAGGGACCTCCACGGGACCATGCGTTATTTTCCTCCGGGGAAAACAGCCACGCTTCCCCCCTCATTTTCCGGCCCGTATGACCGGGGCCAAAATTGATCTGAGGTCAGCAGTTTACCTTCCTCCCCAAAGCAATGAACATTTTTGGGGGGTTCCATCCTGTGACTGGGTCAGAATTAAGGGAGTATTATACAAATACTTGAGGGAAGGTATAGCTCAAATGGTCAGATCTAGGAAGCTAAAGAAGATGGGAGACAACCAAGGGAGACAACTTTGTAGAGGAAGGCAATGGCAAACCACTTTTGCCTCTCACTTGCTTTGAAATCCCTTTGCTGAGGTCACCATAAGTCAGTTACAGCTTGATGGCACATACATACATACATACCTGAGCTAGGGTGTTAACAATTCTCAAGCAGTCAAATTAGTATCTGTCACCCAGAGCAAATACCGAACATTATAAACTCACTAAAGAGCCAGTTGATCCAGGCACCCAAGGTTACTAGACTTAGAGCTACCAATCCTTGAAAGTCAATTTGCACTGCACACAAAAAGCTATATACCGAATCAGACCCGTGATCCATCAAGGCTGGTATTGTCTACACAGCCTGGCAGCAGCTCTCCAGGGTCTCGGGTAGAGACCTTTTACAGCACCTACTACCTCATCATTTTATCTGGAGATGCCAGGGATTGAGCCTGGGACCTTCTTCATGCCAAACAGATGCTCTACCACTGAGCCACGGCCTCTCCACATGTAGGATCCATGCACCAAGATCCCTCAGTGGAATGGTGGGATCAAATAGATTTATAGGTAATAGACTGATTTCAGTGGACTTGTAAGGGTGCAACTCAGGTTGCCAACTCTGGGTTGAGAAAATCCTAGGGATTTTGGAGTGGAATCTAGGGAGGGCAGAGTTTGGGGAGGGGAGAGAAAGGACCTTAGCAAGGTATAATACCAGAGTCCACCCTCCAAAAGAGCCATTTTCTCCAGGGGAACTGTAGTCTGGAGATCAGTTGTAATTCTGGGAAATCACCAGGCCCCACCTGGATGTTGATAACCCTGTTATCTGTTAAGGTTTGTACTGCAAGTTACCCAGAGGCTTTTGTGAAAGGTGCCTTCTGATAAGGGGAGACATCTGGCTTCATGAAAGCTGCTGCTGCATGTTTCATGAGTAAGCTCTTCAGAAGACTTGCATGAGCAGCTATTAGCACATATCATATCAGATTCATAATGCATGAATCAGCTCAAAGCCTTAGAAAGCGGATTGAGCTGGAAAATTGGACTTTTGCAACTGGTATATATAAATGCATTTTAAAGAGTGGTGCTCAGTTGGGATCCAAAGTGGAATGAAATTGAAACAATTAAAAACTGAATGTCATAAATCTGAAGATTTATTTGTAGTGGCTCCTAAATTATTAAACTGTCTAGTTTTTCTACTACCCAGGGTTGTTAAAATGTACGGAATCAACAAGCATCCCCTATCTGTGGCTCCTCCCACTCCTCCCGAGCAGTCTCCTGTTCCCTCCCATGCACTAGTTGCTCGCGGGCTACATAACAGCCCTGGACAGGCCGGTTCTGGACCCCAGGCCCTATGTTTGACACCCCTGGACTATCACCAGTGTGACAACATCATTTCCAGGGAGAAACTGGAAGTGATGGTAGGTATCACTTGGAACTGCCAGAAACTCTGTGGCCTCACTAAACTAGTGAAATTTAAATTACAGAAGTTGTATCTCCAATTATTCTCTTCTATGGTTTAAAAAAACCAAAAAAGGTTGATATTGCTAATATAAACTGTAGCAAATAATAATATAATGCATATTCTATTGCATATTTAGTTTAGTCGATTAATTAATGAAAGTAATTGAATAAAATTGATTCAGTCAGCTAAAAACATTGCCAACTTAATCGAGTAGCCAATTAAATGAAAATAATGCAAGCACTCACAAAAACACACAGACCAGAAGAGGCAGTCCAGCACACGAAGGAAGGACACCTCTCCTAACTGATATGTATTGTAAGTGTGTGTCAGGACCGCCTACTTGAACACTAAAGTCATCTTCAGAGGCCCTCCTTCGGGTGCCTTCTATATCTAAGGCTAGATGGCTGGCAACACAGAAAAGGTTGTGGCTGCAAAATTATGGAATTCTCTTCCCAGGGAGAATCATCTGTCCACTGTGGCTGTCTTCCTGGGGTGAAGACTGTTTTTTTGCTTTATCTGGTGCTTCCTCATTAATTCTCATTGACCCTTTCTCCTATTCATCTGTTTATATGTTCTGTTTTCAATTTTCAACAAATATATATATGTGTGTTTTTAATCTTGTTTCAATGTTTTTATGGTTTGCTGCCTTGGCAACCCTCACTTTGGTGAAAAGTTTCAGAGGGTGGCCGTATTGGTCTGCCGTAGAACAGCCAGACTGGAGTCCAGGAGCCCCTCAGAGACCAACAGGATTTTCAGCATAGAAGCTTCCACAAGTCAGAGTTTTGTCAGATACCAGTTCGGGTGGAAAGGTGGCTCGTTTAAAGTTGTTTTAAATAACGACAATAATCCATGGGCAAAAAAAAAAAAAGCATGCTTTTCTCGTTAGTATTGTTGGTTTAATCCATAGTCAACATGTAACCAATTAGCCAACTAAGCAATTAAAACTCTTAGAATTAACCAACAAAGATTTCTTCAATCAAATGGCAACCCTACTTGCACCACTTCTATTTTGCACAAGATGTAACTGCATCAAGCAGAGTTTGAACCCTCCCTCTGTGCATGAAACATAATTAGGGAGGAACCATGGAGAAGGAGGGGAAGGAGAAGAAGCAGCAGCAGCAGCTGTTGAATTGCAACCAACTCATGACCCATGGGGTGTTCCAGGCAGGAGATGAGCAGAGGTGATTTGCCATTGCCTTCCTCTGCATAGCAACCCCAGTCTTCCTTGGTTATCTCTCATCCAAGTACTTACTTCGGCCAAACCCGCTTAGCTCCCAAGGTCTTTCAAGCCTGGGCTGAGCTGGGTTATTTGGGCTGTTCAAAGTCTCCCACAAAGTCTCCTAGTTTTCTCCCTTGGATTCTTGTGCCCATATATGAACGATGGCTGTGTTATGCCATGGTGTGCAAGTAGTTTATGAAAGCTGAGCCTTTGTTCTGATGTGTTTTGTTTTGTTTTTGTGCTGTGTTGCTCCTTAATACATCAAAGTCTAGGGGTACAAATTCCTGAGACTGGAAGCAGCCATCTCTTCATTAGTGAAATAGGAGGAGTGTTCCTCTTGCTGTAGAAAAAAAGACTATGCTGGGGATCAAGGAATCTGAATGGACAAAAGCCATCTTGGAAGAGGCTCTAGTAAGGAGGGGAATTGGGCCAGATAGAGTAAAAAATCTGGCTGGATCTAACCCTTAATATTCAGTTTACGAAAGCTGTTAAAGGAAATCAGATTCAGGTAAAAAATATTACCCTCAATATAAACAGTTGATGAAGTATTGAATGCATCATGCAAAGCTGCTACTGCTCATAAGACAGAGCAGGTCAATGCTATTGACTCACTACTCTGACAGTGGCTGTGCTACTACAGCGCTATCAACACACGGACATTATGTAGTTACAATCCTACCCCGTGCCATCGGCAAACCTACTACTAGAAACAAGAGAGAGCAAAATGAGATTGAATGCTTGGAGCAAAGCATATATAATTTTTTAAAATACAATTTAAAATATATGACAAGAGAAAGAATATAGTGCCCAAAGAATTCCCAGCCCAACCACGGCCATTAAATCCATGGCCAAATAAAAATGTCTTACCTTATTTCCTGAAGCAGCATTTTTTGGTAGGATGAGTATTCATTGATCATAGTTGAGCAGCGGCTTTTGTGAGAAGTACCTTTTATTTTGATTCATTGCCTTACCCTGTGCACAGATTTTTCAACCACCTCTGCTGTGGGACCCCACAAAGCTTGCTAAAGCTAAAACCAAATTCCACCTGAACTTGCTTTAAGAGACAAACTTAGATGTGATGTCAGGGGATATCTGAATTGATCTTCTGCTTAAAAAAGAAAGAAAGAATAGTAGTAGCCAAGGGGGTCCCCAATTCAGACTGGTGCCATGACATGTGTGTGTGTGTAGTTGGGATTTAACCCTTTCCTGCCAATGCTCTACCATATTTGTCCCTTCTACTGTTCTCTGCCTTATCCACATAAAAACTGGGTTTTATTTAGCTGCTGTGCTGATAGTTTATTTATTTATTTACTGTATCTATATCCCACCTTTCTCCCCAATGAGGACCCAAAGCAGCCTACATCATTCTCTCCTCCATTTTTATCCTCACAATAACCATGTTAGGTCAGATAGGCTCAGGATCTATAGCTGGCCCAAGGTCACCCAGCAGGCTTCCATAGCAGAGTGGGGATTCGAACTTGGGTTTCCCAGATTCTAATCCTGTCCTTTAACCACTGCACCATGATGGTCATATTGCTACTCAGCAATATGTCCACTTTTATGAAGTGCATTGACACCAAGGAAGGCTTTTACAGCTGGTTACACCACAGGATATACCTCAAAATTCTAAATACCCAGTGTATGCCATGATTTGAATGTGGTGTGCCTCAGGGGGCGGTGCTTTCCCCGATGTTGTTTAATATCGATATGCACCCCCTTGCCCAGATTGCTCGGAGGTATGGACTAGGGTGTCATCAATATGCAGATGACACCCAGCTCTATCTGATGTTGGGTGGCCGGTCAGACTCCCGCCCAGAAGATCTGAATTGGGCATTACAAGCCATGGCTGGTTGGCTTAGACTGAGCTGGCTGAAACGGAACCCAGCAAAGACGGAGGTCCTGTGCCTGAGTCTCGGTGGTTGGGGAGTGGGGCTCCCCTTCCCGACCTTCGATGGGGCACCTTTGGTGCCAGCGTCGGAGGTTAGGAATTTGGGAGTGCATCTGGATTCCGCCTTAACTATGGAGGCCTAGGTGGCAGCCGCTGCCGGCTCGGCCTTTTACCATCTTTGGCTGATTCGGCAGTTGGTCCCCTTCCTCGACCGCGGCAACCTAGCTACAGTGATCCATGTGACGGTCACCTCGAGATTAGACTACTGTAACACTCTCTACATGGGGCTGCCTTTGTCGCAGATTTGGAAGCTGCAGTTAGTGCAGAATGCTGCGGCCAGGCTTCTAATGGATCTCTCTAGATGGGATCACATCTGGCCTGTACTGAAAGTGCTGTACTGGCTGCCAATAGCGTTCTGAATCCTCTTCAAGGTACTGGTAGTTACCTTTAAAGCCCAATATGGCCAGGGTCCGACATACCTGCAGGACCGCCTTTCCCCATACATACCCCAGAGAGCACTACGGTTGGGGGTCCAATATCGTCTGGTGATTCCAGGCCCCAGAGAGGCCAGGCTTGTGGCAAACAGGGTCAGGGCCTTTTCAGTGGCGGCTCCCACCTGGTAGAATGAGCTCCTGGAGGAGATCAGGGCCCTGCGGGACCTCTCACAGTTCCACAGGGCGTGCAAGACGGAGCTCTTCTGCCAGGCTTTTAATTAGGAGCTGCCACTACCACCACCACCAACCATCCTGTGGTAACAATGGGGCAATGGGATGGCCCAATATAAGACCACTACAGTACCGTGATGGATCGGTGCCGCCGAAATGGGCTCTGGGTTAACATCTACAAGCCTTCATCTTGACTTGACTAAAATAAGAATATCATGGAGCACTTTATTAATGTTAATTGGTTGTTTGTATTCTGATTTTAATGTTTTATATTTGGCACTTGGTGCCCTTGTGAGCCTCCCCACATGCGGGGAGGGTAGGATAAAAATGTAATAAATGAAATGTAATAAATGAAATTTTTATTTATTTATTTATTGTCGCAAGACAAACAATCAAGTGAAGGGGCACATAACAGGTTTGTAATAAAGGGGGTTTGTAATGTATTTAAATGCTATCTTAAAAGTGTAATATCTGTGTCTGGCAGTTCTGCATGGATGGTAATCAGTCAGTCAGTCATTGAATGCACTGCAAGAGACTAGCTGTGAAGGTATTTGAGATTAGAGAAAGAAAATGTGGTTGTTCCCACTGCTCTTTATTTTGACCTTGGACTACAAGTGGTTCTCCATGGTCAACAAGCACCTCTTCTTCCTCTGTGGAATCCTGGCAGTCTTCAGGATTGGCCTTCAGTATTGTCATTTTTGCTGTTTAGCTTATGCTAAATGGTTAATAATATTTTGACAGTATTCCCACTATTGATATTCACTGTGCATTCCAAATCCTTGTTCCTTCTGGCTATTTATCTGGTCTTTTATATGCTAAGCCTCAAAGCATTTAAACCATGGCAACTGTCCTGATAAGGAAGTACCAAAGTCCAATCTATTGCTGTTATTTAGGAGAGGGGCTCTGGCTCAGTGGAAGAGCCTCTGCTTGACATGCAGAAGGTCCCCGGTTCAGTCTCTGGCATTTCCAGTTAAAAGTACCAGGCCGTAGGTGATGTGAAAGCCTGAGACCCTGCCTGTCTTAGTAGAAAATATTGACCTCGATGGACCAAGGGTGGTTGTGAGGATAAAACAGAGGACCAGAAAATGATGTAATCTGCTTTGGCTCCCCATTGGGGAATAAGGTGGGGTATAAATGAAGTAAATTAATAAATATAAATAAATGTTCTGAATCCCTATAAGGCAGCTCCATCTGTATTACTCTGCCTAGTTAGGGTTGCTAGCCAAGTGCTGGCAAGTGGCTAGAAATGCTGGGTGGCAAGGACAAGAAAGATGGTGTTGCACCAACACTGCAACATCACTTCCAGCATGAGCCCAGAAATTACTTTTTGGGCCAACCCTAGAGCATTGCTTCTATATAGTACCATCACTTCTGGGTTTGTGCTGGAAGTGGTAGCATTAATGCCGCACTCGTTTCCCTCCGCAACTTTCTTCCGCTGCTCCACCAAGTAGCAGCAGGAGCGGCAATGCCCAGGGCAAGAAATCTACTGCTGTAGTGGGAGATCTGTCCACCTTACCTAGCAGGCTGATCTCACTGTTCAGCTTCTTTCATCTTGAGTTAGTTCTCCTCTCGTAGCCACACTGACTCTCAAAAGGATTCCCTATGACAGGTTATAATGGGTTAGAATATAATGGAGGCATGACAGGAACAAAGAATAGATGGAGGGAAGGAAGAACCCCAACTTGAGGAGACAGAATGTGAGGACAAAGTTGCTCTGTCACTTCTGCAAGTGCTGGAAGGTGAAATTATCTGTAGGCAATCTTAGCTCACCGCAAGTGCTGGAAGGTGGTTTGAAATTATCTGTAGGCAATCTTAGCTCAGCAGAAGGCAGTTAGGTAAATAGGTGCTGAAGGTGGCAACACTCATGGAATCAAGAATATCCTTGGGAAACAGGTCAACATTTTTGTCTTTGCTGTGTTATGGAGACCTCTGTTGGCCATGCTCTACAGACCACAAATGAAATATGACCTATGAAGCCCTGATCTCATATAAACCTAATCCTAACCCAAAGTCATGGAGTCTGTAACATTTACAAGGAAGCACACAACTCTACTCAAGAAGATGAGGATATGGCAAAACGTTTTGCATATTTAACGGAAAACTTTCTCAACCGTAGATCAATCCTAAGCAGTTAACCTAGGATGAATGGTGGTGATCTGATTGCATTTGATACAAGCTCTTTGGATAGGGTCAGTGGAATTTAGATTGGTTAGAGTCTTACATGGATGATGCAAGAAAAGATGACTAAAACCTGAGAAACAGAAAGTGTGGAATGTAGAACAGAACTTGGGTTAAAGTGGGAGGTACAGAAATAAAACCAAGGTGGTAACAAAATTTTAACTTCTCTGTGTTTCCTCCCTTCTCCATTACAGAGCCATATATTTTACTCACATCATTCATCCTTTGTAGTTCTAAGAGGGATTTTTGTTGTATTCCCACAACTGAGCAAATGGAAACTAAGAGTTTCAATAGCAAATGGCCTTGGTGTAGGAAGTTCTTGTAACTTCTGTAGAGAAGGTGAATTTTTAAAAAAACTGTATTCGTCTTAAATCTGTTTCTTGAGAATAGGCCCTCTGCATACTATGCCATTGTAGCCTTTCCTCAGCTCAGCTGAATTACACACACTCCAGTAAATGACCTCAGCAATCGCCTAGTAAATGGACCAGCGAGATAACAGCATCAGGAAAATGAATCTCCCTTTCAGAAAAGTATAACAACTACTGTTTCCCCAAAGCTGTTGCTGTTTGATAGTTTGCTCTTATTATTGGGACATTAGTAGCTGAACAACCTAAGTGGACAAACGTGTCTGACCTGGAGTGTGCTGTTTGTTTCATTTTGTTTTGTAGGAGAAAGCCCAGCATTTGCAGAGGACTCTTGCTACTCAAGTAGATAAATCCACACAGACGGAGCTTGTAGGCCATGATGTAAGTCGCTGTATTAAACAGTTTTTTCCCCCTTTTATCTTCTTTGTTGATATGCAAATATCTACCAACCTCTCTTCCTCGGCTACTGCTGTGTTTACATGTTGATACAAAAGTGTGATGCCATCCATCCTTTTGCTGTTAAATGATTCTCAAATATCTTCTGCAATGGGAAAAAAAGATAATTATAGCTACCTGCCAGCATACCAATATCCTATTAATTGCTTGTTTTGCCAACAGCTCCCTGATAATCCCTAGAATCTATACAAGGAAAAACATGGAGAATATTTATTAGTGGAATTTGAAATCTGTCTTAATTTCTTTTTACAAAAGCATTTACCTACTTATTAGCAACATTAATGAACTTATTATGTTTGTAATCACCAAACGACTGCACAAGTAATTTTTATGTTGTGTTACATAATGAAAGCTGAAGAAGTTGGCAAAGAAGTTTGCATTAATATTTTAACTGTTGCCTATCAGCAGGGGGTGTTGCCAGTAATTTAATTGAAAATTAGGATTTTTTTTTAATCCTGGTGTGGTTCTGAACTGTGACTGTCAACAAAAGTACTTGTTCCTACAAACTGGGCACTTTGACTTGCATGTGCTTTATAACTTGTCTTAGTAATCATGGTTTGGAGAATCTCAAAACAATTATTATCTACCTCACAGAACATCATTCTATTATCTTTCTTCAATCATATTCTATAAAATAAATTTCTAGCTTTTGATGTAGCTTCCATTATGCTTCTGAGTGGCTCCACATGCATCTGTTGCTGCATATACTGCATTTTATTTAGTTTATGTTACTCATGATCATATTTTATGGAAGGCCCTACTCTGTTTCATGTAGTGGGCACTGGCTTCAATGGATGACTTTTTTGTTTTGTTTTTTGTTTGTTTTTTAAAGAAGGAGCTGCACTTCTTGTAACTGTAAGAGGATGGGTCCTTATGCTAGTTTGTGGTCATGAGTTTTCCATGTGGAGGGTGGTTCTGAAGAAGACAACTTCAAACTATTATTATTGTGAATTTCCATCTCTATATTCTCTGGCAGTTCTGTTGAGTGAAAGGGCTTTAGTACTGAATAACTGGACCTTTGAATTGGAGATATATATGCTCTGCTTTATCTTTTGTCCACCGCAAGATCTCTAGATGGTCAATTTAAAATAATCTAATAGCAAAGTAATAGTGTCATTGAAATGATATGGGGGGTCATGAAAATCATCAGTTAGACAACATACACAGGCCCCAATCCAGATAAGATTATCCATGCTTAATTTTGCATTAAATGTGTTGTATGTGAAGTCTCTGCGGAACGCCTTTTTTGTATTAGCCACCAAGGTTGACAAAAACAGGTATTATGAGGATTACACTTATTCTTTAACATATTTTTATATTGCATTCTCAACTGAGTTCATGACGAAGTATACATCATCACTTTTCAGCCAGATTGGCTCCCAGTGCAGCTAGCCTTCTAAAAATCTAGTAGAGCAGAGCTGAGGGGCCTCCCTTGGAAGGAAGCTCTGTATGGGAGTTGTCATCATGGAGAAGTTTGATTATACCTACAAGCTTTCATTTTTCCGTATGTTCAAGGCCAATATGTCTCCATGAAAGAATTGTTTTGTATATGTTCTTGCAATGCCTTTTGTGCATGCAGTTGGATATTTTACTATGTGCTGTACTACAAGTTTAAGGTCACCTTGAGGTCATTTTCACACCTAAGCAATGGCAACATAAATAGGGCAACTTCTCAAATCAAATCTTTGTGGCTTTATTTTGCTTCATGACTTACAGTATTTTTAAATGCTCTTTTGTGCCAGCCATGTTTCCAGCAATCCCAGTGGCCAAATCCCTTGTGCTTCATGGTTAGAATCTGCTGTTGTGTCACCATATGGTTTCCTCATACAAGTTAACAAAGAGCCAGCTGTGCATATGCCTCGGTGTCTCCAAGCTTAGCCAATTTATATTATTAGGAAATTGGGAGAAAAGACAAAACCAAGAAAAGATCATTTGGAAGAATTAAAATGATGTTTCCCTTAGTGAGGGTCCTAATGCCATAAGTTGAGAACTGATTTTGGTTCAGATATCTTAGATGTTCTCCTTCAAATCAGTTTGTGGATCCCAAGAAGAAAATTCTGATTTTTCAAACAGATTTTGAAATCAGAGATTATGTCTGAACTGGAAATTATGGATTTATGAAACAGTATCTTGAGATGTTCTTTGATCTGTGTTTCACATGGTGTTTTACCAAGAAGGAGTGCCATGAAGCTTTGATGTCTTAAAAATGCCTTGGATAAATTAAGGACAAATTACTGTAGGCTGGACCCAAGGGAACCCTGAGCATACAGAATGCTCATGGAAGAATGTTATGTCTGACACCAGAATGGTGTGCAAAAACAGTAAAATTAAAGCCAAAGGTGTATTGCTGCAAACGCTTGCACAGCCTCTTATATGTGGAGGTGTGGGAAACATGTTAAAATGTATTGATTATAGTATTGTGTGATCTCCTGCACAAGTGCTTGCAAAAAGGTTTACAGAATCCCGTTGGTGTCTGTTTTACTTCCACTCATTGTTCTCTGAGTCAAACTGTCTTTGCTCAGCTGGGCAGCTCTTGAAATGCCAAGTATCATTCCTAAACTTTGTCCCATCAGCCACACCCTTTTAGACGTCTGCCTGGAATCTAAATCACTTCATTTCCCATAAAAATGTGCCCCAGTTTATGAATATGTTGTGGCCATAATGTACTGATAAAGAGAGGTAGTAATTGAAATGAGGAAAACAATAGCTTCCATTCACAAGAAAGGGGTTGTTGTGCAGGCTGTCCAAATGCCTACTGTCAGAAATGTTCCCCTTCCAATGTATGTACATCAAAGTTGATTTATAGACACATCCAACATTCCAGCAAAATCAGTTTATGTGCAGCAGTGTGTGGGTGTCTGTGCATGGGGGGGGGGGAGCTTGCTATCTCAAATATATACTAAAGAATCAGTGTCATTTTAACTTTCTTCACCCTCTTCGATTTCATTGAGAGATCATAATTTTTTTGCTGTTTTGAAATGAGGATGTAAGATAAAGAGGAACACTCAGGTGGAAGTGCTGCTGCTAAAGAGCACTTCTGATTTATGATTTTTTTTTAAGGTGGAGTATATGAATTCTAGTGTTAAAGCAGAGCTAGTCCACCGCTGCCTTAGAAGATACTCTAACTTTCCTCGAACCTTTCCATGCAGTGTCACAACAATATTTGTGGGTCATCTGGCATTCAGGAAAACTTCTGTGCCATTAAGGGTCTTCAAGGCTTCTGGGAACTCTGGGGTGTCCTAGAACAGTTTGAAAATCATTGATCTGCAAAAACAGAGTTTGTGAAGAAACAGCTCAGAGATCTCACTCACTTAACCGTGAGAGACTACGTTTCACACACAGATTTTGGAAAGGCCATGCTCTAATGTGGTATTCTAAATATATGTGATACTGCATGTATTTATAGGTGGGACAAGTTAATAATGTGGCATTTGTACTTTTGAATAACCATACATAGAATTCTGCTGTATGTTGTGACTGATTTGGCTGCATTGTGTCTTGAAGCTGTTTCACTTGAACAGCCCATTTTTTTCCCACTAGATCAACATGAAAATGAGATGGGAAGGTCACCTTCTGTTTGAGGATTTTTACCTTCTTGAAAACCTTTAGCTCAGGCTTAACTCTGAGCCTACTCTGGATTTCAAAAGATCATTCACTGAGTCATATCTCGGTGGTAGACCTTTCAGATTTTGGCTTATTTCATATATGAAGACAGCGGGGGTAACTCATGTATCTCCAAATCTTAGAATTGTTTTTTTTTTCCCATGGCAAAAAGTATGCTGAGAACATCAGCTGTTACAGAGGCTATCACTGTCCTATAGCCTGTAGATAATGTTTTATCTTTTCTTCTACCTTTAGTGCTCATAGCACAATACATCTACAGGAGCAAAAAACTCAAAATCAGAATCGAAGTACATAGAAACCATATCCTTTCCCTTCAGCATCTATGTTTATTGCTCAAAAACATTTCCACAACATTCTGCACACTTTGAACGTTTTCAGCAGAAGACAGAAGTGTCCACTGTTTCCTATGTCTGGTTATTTTCTCATGAGGATTGCCTGGAAGCAATATATAGACTCACACTGGTTTAATAATAGTTAATAAATTTTCATGGAAAACCTAGAAAATGTCATGGGGGAGAGTAGATATATCTAACAGAAAACTCTCTGCAGTTCATAAGTCTGTTGTTCTCAGAATGCTGGGCAGGAAGTCCTAACAGTAGTATAAAACCAATCTACGTTTGTAGTAGATAGTTACAGATGGATGGATGGATAGCCATCCATAGAACCGGTTCTTTTGACTCACAGTGGTGAGTTATGTTAGGGTGGCTTATCCTTTAAAACAGCTTTAATAGGAAAGAGACTTCAACCTCTTTCATAATCTTTCTATCCTGGGATCTTTTAATAAGATAGTGGTGTCCATTTATTACATCGGTGACTTCATAGATCCAAAGATCTACAGCCTTGAATCCTGGTAACAAAATGTCTTTTTAAAAAAATCTAAAATGTTATTTATTTGCATGGCAATAAGATCATTCCAAACAAACAGTTTTGCAGAGTGTACTAAAGTACATTACATTTAGCCTTGTACCTATTTTATGTACCATCCAAACCAGATTTTCCCAATATGTATGCTAATTGCAAGACAGAAATTATGCACATTTACCAGCAGAGCCTCAGGTCCTTGCTTGCTTTTCTGGTTATTTATATTTCTTTATAAGATCCTAAGAAGCATGTTGTCATGTGATGCGATAAAAGGGAATTGCTAAATTTCTGTCCCACTGCAAGCAATGAAGGTTAGGTGACAGCTATCGGATATCTTGCAACTAGGTTGCTAGCTACACCCACAGCTGTTTCAGAGCTACACGAATTCTCAGCAGTTGAGTTCCTAATCCTATAATTGAATGATGAACTACAGATGGACTAAGTTTTACTACCGCTGTTGATGTAGATCTTTAATTAGCGTAAGTATTAACATAATGAGCATGATTGTGCCTTCGTTCAGACTGTTTTTGAGAAACGATTCCTGTACTATTAGCATCAGTACTTAGGATTCTTTTACTGTATACCGTCTCTGTGCAATCTGTGGAGGTCCCCTGCTTGCCTGTGCTGTAGCAGGTTTGCCAATCTCCAGGTGGGGGCTGGAGATCCCCCAGAATGACAGCTGATCTTTAGACGACATAGATAGTTTATTCATTTATTTATTTTTATTCCACTTCTGGAGAAAATGGCTTTGGAAGGTGGACTGTATGGTACTATAGCCTTCCCTCCCTAAAGCCCAGCCTCCCAGGTTCCACCGTCAAATGTCCAGGTGTTTCTGAACCCAGAGTTGGCAATGCTACCCTGCAGATAGGCACAATTTTAGGGATAGCAAGATGAGTGCAGCCTTCACAATCAACAACACAAGACTGGTGAATGCCATTTCATGCTACAGTGGGGGGGGGGATATTCCTTTGCAGTCAGTTCAGTGTCATATCTCAACAACAAGTGGAGAGGAAATTTCAGCGCCTCCCCCCCAGCAACGGACAACCATGTTCGACAGTTTGATTTAGATGAAGAATGGCTGCAGCATTGCTTTCAGTCCAGAATGTTTGAATTAGTCCTTATTTGAACACCGTGGTTAATTAAGCATACTTAATAGCTCTACTTATTACCAAATGTTAATTGTTCTGCAGAAACTATCATTTCTCTTGGTTTCTTCCTTCTCCTTCAGTAATCTGGAGAGATCTGTTTGCATTCTGTCCCATTCTTTTCCATTATTTCCAATCACGTCCCATATTTTCCCCATCTTCACGCTTTGCCTTAATAATTCAGCCCTGATTAATTTTCAGGGAAATCAAGGACATGGGTGCCGAGAAGGCAAACTTAAAACAATAAGATGAGTTTGAATTTAGAAATGATGACCTTCTTGCAGTGGGCATTTTAAATGGCTTGATATGGCAACTATTCCATCTCAGATGAAGTAATTCTCACCATATTGTCTCATCTTCCTGAAAGAACTGTAGTGTTGGGATGTTAAAAGTTGTATAGTGATCTCCATATAAGTGTCTCACTGCATGACCACAGCCACCACGTGGAGCACTTTAACATGACTTCCATGACCTCGCTATAATATTTACACAGGCCTATAGACATGTCAGGATCATACGGATATCCTCCATGTTAGACTCTGGACTTAAATTGAATATATTCCATTCTTTTTAATGTGTTTCTTCACTTTTTCACATCTTTACTACCACTCCACAACCATTTCCCAAATACAAACTTTTTTTTTTGCCAACAAGGACAGTAGCAAAACAATCCTGTGTTCCTATAGACAGCGAAGTAAAAAACTTTGTAAGCCAGTGAACTGTTTATCATGATGTTCTAGTAGACCACTCACTCTATTCCTTATAAGTATTACTGCAACACATTTATGGTCAACTCTCTTGTGGTTTCCTGGAAAGGGAACAGAGTGTCTCATCCCTGCCACCTGACAGAAACTCTGGTTCTGCTGTGTGCTGCCAAAAAAATCATCATGTTTACATATGATAACATCTGTTCCTGCCATTTTAAATCTTCCCAGCTGTTGGCAACAATTCTTCCTCCCTCATCTTCCATGTGTATTATGGCAGCATTTTCAGCATATAAAATATGCCCAATGTGTCAGAATATATGTGCTTCTACATGTGTATGCTGTACTTAATGGTTAGGTATACACTTATTTATAATTTATCATTGTTTACAAAATTTATATCCCACCTTTCAACCCATACAGGGCCACCAAGGTGGCTAACAAATAAATCTGGAACGTTATAAAATCCACCATAAAATCACTTTACAAATCAAACATGTGTAAAATTAGCAATTAAAACATAGGGCAGGAAGGTGAGGCCATTAAGGAAATGCCAAAAATATATATATCTTAAACTGCTGGTGGAAGATAGTGATAGAAGGGGACAAATGAATATCCCCAGGGGAAGAAGTTCCATGGTTCTGGGACCCCTTCTCGGGTTTCTATCTGTCTAAACACCCAGAAGGTCGTGGACAACTGCATCATGGCCTCAGAAGATGAATGTAGTGGTCAGGTAGGTTCATATGGGAGTGAATGATCCTTAAAGTATGCTGATCCCAAACCATACAGGGTTTTAATTTGAATTGAGCCCAGAAACAAATTGGGAGTCAGTGACGATGGACTAGGACTGGAGTGATATCAGTCCCTTCAACTCAGTCCAGTCAGTATTCTGGTTTCAGCATTCTCTACCAGCTGAAGGTTCCAAACATTGTTCAAGTTGGGTAGGTTAAATGTATTATATAGTTACATTTGAGTCCACTAACACCTTAGGGACCCACAGTATTTTAAGGGTATAGGCTTTTGTGAGTAAAAGCTCAAGGGAGCTTTGTCTCTTGAAAGCTTATACCCTGAAACCAGGTGTTACTGGACTCAAATCTAACTGTTCTAATTCAGACCAACATGGCTGCCCTCTGAAACTGTATTATATAATGTTTGTTGTTTCATTTTGCATAGAAACTCTAACTGCTATTTTATCCTGCAGACCATTGCTGGCTTTTAAAGCTGAATAGTCTCAAATGTTTCCCCATTTTGTGGTCATCCGGGCAAAATGCAATCAAGTTAAATTAGTTTGATTTCTGGCTTCTAATCAATTTCTAATAATATTTAGCTTTCTGTAAAGATTTTATCTTGTGGTCCTTCCAACAACTCTGTAAGATGTGTTAGTCTTCATCCACGTATTGGGGGGGGGGGAGCTAAGAGAAGTGAAATTTTTTAAAGCTTTCTGATCAGTTTTTGGCAGAGATGACATTTGGATCAACGACTTCATTGCTGCCAGCCCTGTCTCTTAAATTACACCAGCTCTCCAACAGCTCGCCACAAATTGATAAAACATTGCACTGTATATGGAATACAGACAGATTTCCTTTGCAGTAGCCAAGCATTTGGATTCTGACTATAACAAGGAATACTGCTCTAATTCTGTGGATTCTCATCAATTCCTCTTGCTTACCACCTTTGGCACTCAGTTCTCTCCTCATCATATTTTTCCCCAGTTGATGTAATAGTCCTAGGGATTTCCCCCCTTTAAATGTGAAATGTTTTAGATAAGAGTGTGTGTGTGTGTGGAGTATTTAAGTGATTATAATTATAGCATGATTATAATTTCAATCATTTATTATTGTTTCTGGCTTAAATATTTTTAATTCAGTCTTCTTAGATCACAAAACATCTATAATGCAAATAGCATTTTATGTCTCTGCTACCAGTGATGCATGCAACTTCATCTTTGAAACTTCATTTATCATTTTCTTTTTTTTCTTTTTTTTCTTCCTTTTAAAGGCCCTGTGGAATTCTCCCTGTACTGAAGGTTCAGTTTACAAACCAATCAGCATCTCATTGGTACCAACATTATTTAATTAAAATAAAGAGACTTGGATTCATACCCATTTAGTTTGCTGATTTTGCCTATACAAAGAATCTGTCCTTGTGTTTAGCTGATTTCACCATATTTTGTCCTGAGACAGAAAGCATTATTTGGTATCAAACAAAAGTATTTCCACTGTTCTTTGCTGCATTAAGAAATATTTTATTAAATTATTACCAATAAATTATTATTAGATTTTGCATTACCAAAATAAAATATAATTACTTCTCCATAACGTGTATGGTTGTATAATCCTTGGTTGGGTGTGGAGGAAATTATCTTGTATTCCATATTTAAACCTACAAGGAATTTGTGTTTACATTGGGGGTATGAGTAAAATGCTTAGCGACAGAGGTCTCAAGGGATGAGCAGTGCCCAGTGAAGAAAGTTCTGTGGTCCTTTCACAACTTTAACATTTCATTGGATGCTTCATTTGTCAGAGGAAGGTTTGTTTTAGCCAAGAGTGTTCTGTAATACAGTCAATAAATACTTGTGGTTTATTGATTCTGCAGTTATATTGTACCTTTCCTCCAAAGACTATCACATTTCTTCCCTTACAACCATTCTGAGAAATAGATTAAACTAGGAGAATATGACTGACAAAAGCAGGGATTCAAACCCAGGACTTATCAGTCTAAGACTAATATTTCTGTGTATCACATTTTTATACAACCCTTCTTCCTGCAAGGAGTTCAAGACAAAGTACAATCTTCTCACCTCCCTCCCTTTCTCCTTACAACCACCCTTTGTGATAGGTTAGTCTGAGAGAGTAACTGCCCTAGGGTCATCTAGTGAATGTACAGTTGCCAACCTCCAGGTGGTGCTGGAGATCTCCTGGGATTACAACTATTCTCCAGGCAACAGAGATCAGTTCACCTGGAGAAAATGGCCACCTTGGAAGGTGGACTCTATGGCATTATACCCCATTGAAGTCCTTCCCCTCCTAAAACCCTGCCCTACTCAGGTTCCACCCCCAAAATCTCCAGGTATTTCCCAACCTGGAACTGGCAACCCTAAGTGAACTACATGGTTAAGTACAAATTTGAGCTCCGGTCCAACCCTTTAACCAGTGCACCAGACTGGATCCCACTCTAAACACTATACCAACTTGGTTTAATGCACTATACCAACTTGGTTTATGCTTCTGGTTTTAACTATCAGGCGCTAGAGGACCCCTCTCTGTGGGTCAGATTTAGCCCATGGGGCTCCAGTTGCCAACCCCTTGTGATTTTTCTTTCTTTTTTTCAGCCTCTCCCTCTTTGCTGATCTTTCTCTTTTTTCCTGCTCAGTATTTAATTAATGCTATGACTTTCTGAACTAAATCCTACCCTTTTCCCAGTCTAATAGTACAATTAGTGACAAATAGTACACCCATGGGGAAATATTACTCAGTTGGATTTCTTCTCTTCCCCTGCTCAACATGACTGTTGGTATCCTCAGTGGATCTGCTACTGTAGTTGGAAATAGACCCATAAATGAAATAGGCCCTGCTGGCAGCTGATCTACCCCATGGGAGTAAGGCAAGCTAAACTACATCTAAGGCATCCCTGATAGCTACCTGCTATCCTAGAACGTTTCCCAAAGCATTTCCTTATATACTTAGATCTGTCTGGACAACCAGCTCATCAGTAGTAAAATTACTCCCAAGCTGTACCACTCCAGTCTGCAGGCGGTTTCGTGAACTATCAAGCTCAAAAGATGTTAACATTGTGAATGTCATTACAATGCAAATCTGGATATAATATTGAACCTTTCCTGGGATAATGAGCTTAAGCAACAATTTCTCAGTTCTAAGCAGTAATCCTATAACAATTCTGATATATTTAATTCCATACTTACTAAAGTTGTACTCCCCCCCCCCAGTCCTTGTATGATAGCTTGAACTAATAATACACATCGATTCTTCTTCAAGTTTTTTTTTTTAATTAAAAGAAGTACAGAAATTAGAAGTAAAGAAAATCAGAAGAGGGTAAACTTGGGTGCTGGCTGATGGCCATTTCTAAGGGTGGGTCTTACAGTGACTGACCAAACATGGAGAGAAAGATGTCACTCTTCTAGTACTAGGAATGTCTGTGTGCTGTGGGAAGTGTCTTATTTTTATTCTGTGCATGCACAGAGAAAAAAGATAAGTTCTCTGCATGCAGAAGAACCAAGAGCAGTTTGCTCTGGAGCCATCCTTCCTGAGCTAAGACAAAAATGTGTGAGCTGGAGGCTAAAAACTGTGAGCTAGCTCACACTAAACTCAGCTTAGAGGGAACACTGGATAAGAGTGCTTTATAGGAATGTGATTGATGTGTACATTGGAAACCTATATGCAGTGCTAAAATGCCTGAACTGTGAAAGGTTCTCTGCCTCAAAACTGACTGGAAGTCACGGCCTCTGCCCTCCCCTGCTGATTTGATAGATGGACACTCTGTACATACCTAGAGATGCTCACACTTAGAAATGATCTGGACCTATTGCTTAAAAATTATTCTTGTAGCTAATCTCTGCCAGGACCAGACTCAAATGAAGATCTCCTCCTGGCTTTTGCCACAGTCTGGTACAATGACTTGAAAGGCTGAAGTCAAATAGCAATGTTTCATCCAATGATATTGTCCATACATCTACTTTCCATTCATTTTTCACTCCCTTGTCTAGTCAGCAAGGGCAGTTGTACAAATCTTTTTTTAAACGTTTTTATTTTCAGTTATCAACATTATTTACATTCCACGTATGCTTTTATCCATACACTAGAGTCTTAACCATTAACTACCGTATTTTTCACTCCAAAAGACGCACTTTTTCTCAAAAAAAAAGTGGGGGGGAAGTGTGTGCGTCTTATAGAGCGAAGGCGCTGAGTGTGTGCAGGCGGGTGTGTGTGTGCGCGTGTGCGCACATGCTGAATGTGTGCAGGGGGGGTGGAAAGCTCCCGGCTCCCTCCTCCCCCCTCCTCTGCAGTGCAGCCCTCGCCCCAAGAGCAAGGCTTCACGGGGCTTGGATCTCAGAGACCCAAGCCCTGTGCAGCCTTCTCTCTCTCCCCCCCCCCGCCTCCCCATCCCCCGGGAGCCGGTGGCAAGGCTGCACGGGGCTTGGACCTTTATCCATCTTTTATCATGTACCTTTTCATTTTTATTTTGGAGCATCAGGCTCAAATTGTCCATTTGTGCTAATTCTAACATTTTCAATGCTAGATCTTCTCTTGAGGGTATTACATCACTTTTCCAATTTTTTGCCAGAAGTAACCGCGCAGCAGTTAATATATATGACAACAGGTATTTTACTTGCTGATTATATCCATTCGGAAGCATATTGAGCAGATATATTTCAGGTTTTAATGCTAAATTTTTATCCATTATTTCTTGCACTATTTTTTGTATCATTCTCCAGTAACCTTGTACTTTGCCACATTTCCACCACATATGGTAGAATGTCCCCACTTTAGCATTGCACTTCCAGCATTGGCTGGAACACCCCGGATAACATTTAGCTATTTTATCTGGGGACAAATACCATCTGTGTACCATCTTGCATACTTTTTCCTTATAAGCTATGGCTCTCATATATTTAACCGAATTCCAAATTTTAATCCATTGTTCAACCTCTGTACTCTCTCCTAGATCTTTCATCCATATCACCCTTACATGTTTAATTGTTTTATCTTGTTCATATTCATCCAACAGAAATCCATACAACTTCTGAATTAGTTTATCGTTTGAAGATAGCCAGATCTTGTCTAGTTCATTATTTTGTTCTTCAAAACCCCCAATCATATCTTTTTTATATCTATCCCTTAACATTATCTGTTCCCACCATGATAAATTATTTTCTCGTACTAATCTTTCTTCTGATTTTAGCTTATTGTTTCTACTTAATAAAGTTTGGTAGCTTTCCTTCTTACTCATTGTTATTAAAGATGGACTGATAAAAGCTTCTAGGGGGGGAGACCCATCTTGGAATTTTCCTATAAAAGTTCTCTTTAATATTGCTCCAGATTTTATTCAATGCTCCTCTTAACATATGTCTTCCAAAATTTGAATAGATCTTATCCTTCCTGTACCATATATACGCGTGCCACCCCATATGCAGATCATGACCTCCCAGCACCAAAGTTCTAGTATTCTCTTGATTGTTCTGGGGTATCAGGAAGTGAGCATGATGCATTCCTCCACCTTGGTCACTCCATGTTAATGGATCATGTTCAGCCTATAGTTCACTCAAGTTTAATCAAGAAAGGCATTCTGCATTATTTAAGTTTACTCCATGAATTTTAAAATAAGCATAAATTTCATGGGGTTTTTATTTCTGGTTTTCTACAGCAGTGATTCTCAAACATTTTTTATCTTACCTCCCACCAATCACTCTATCAAAGAACCTGGTTCCCACCATGATAGAAACAGAAAGCCTGCTTTTTCCAGGAACAACCTTATATAGTTACTGGCATTCTTTATTCTGTTTAGTATTTGTGGTGAGTTTAAAGGAGATTTAAAACACTGTAAACAGTGGGAGTAAATTTAATTGCTATGGCTTTAAAACACAAGCAAACAAATATAATAATTACGTTAGTAGCTGAAAATTGTAATAATACTGTTGAGTATCATTTTTGCTGATGGTAATCGTAAAATTGGAGGATATGCAGAAACATAATTGATAATCCCTGGCAGGTAGGGTAGGCAGGCAGCAGTACATCAGAAACCCTTGTTGGTAGGCAAGAGGAACAGGGGAGGGGATTAGGAGAAATTCAAGTGTCCAGGGTAACTGGTATCATACCAGAAAGGCATACAGGTAGGGTAAGCAGGAGACAGCAAGTCTCACATGCAGGTGGACATGGGGACTAAGACTGATTTCACACAAGAGCGGCACTGCGGTCATGCCTCCCTTTTGGTCAATTTCCCACTCGAAGCTGCGTGGCCGCATTTTGACCCGCAGCTTCGCCCAATTTTCCCCACGGTTTTGTGATCCTAGTTTTTGAGGGTCATGAAACCGCAGGGAAAATTGGATGAAGCTGTGGGTCAAAATGCAGCCGTGCGGCTTCGAGTGGGAAATTGACCAATAGAAGCGGGGCAAAGGGAGGCGCTACCACGGCGCAGCTCTTGTGTGAAATCGGTTTAAGAGAGAGTGAATTCTTAGTCACTGTTATGAAAACCCTACATCCCACCTAGACTAGTTCCATGTCCCACCACTGATACATATACTGCTAGTTGAGAACCACCGGTCTAGAGGAGGAATTGAACACATATGGATTTGGAATAGTAGAGGGAGACACTTTAATACTCCTATCATTGTTTTGCGGCTAGGTATGTTTAGGAGAAGCAAAAGGGCTGGTGGGGGAGTCTAGTGAATGGGAGGCTTGTTTGCAGACAGAGAGACCCTGGCCCTTGTGGAAGCCAACGCACAAAGTCATAAGGCTCTGGCCTTGCCTCAGATTCGTGTTCACATTTTCAGGTTGGAGAGATTTCATATTCCAAGCATTCAAATAGTTATAATGGTTCCCAAATATGAAGTGCATGTACATGAGGCTACTGGTAACTGCCTTTGTGTTAAAATCTCCTGTAATTATGAAGATTTAGGCAAGTGACATAGGTTATATGACAGAGAAAGTAGGGAGAGATAATCCCTACAGAACAGAACATTGCATTGTTCCATGTATATAGGATGGTTATTTTTTTTTACTGTAATTTAGGAGATTCACCTATAAAATGGTGCTATAGTTTCACATTTATCCCCAGTCCTAGAATGTGTGTATTCTACCACTGAGTTTTGGGACAGTTCCACATCATTTCATGCCACAAGAATGTTTCTACTGAAGTATTTCCGTTGTAGAATTTGTTATGTGGTATTTCCTGGAAACATTAAGAGGTGAGCATCGTTTTCTTTTCTTTTTTTTAAAAAAAGCAAGTACACCACTAACTCTAAGCTCCTAATGGCAAGGCAGAAAGGGTAAAACTGGGAAGATATGAGAATAACACTTTGTGATTCACTGTCTTTCAGAATGGAAGCAAAGGTTGAATATTTCAAAATAAAGGGAACTGTAGCAGCCTTTATGAAAGTTCCACATATAAATTATCATGCACTGATTTATTAAAATTATTATCATTAAATGATGGAGTATCAAGCAATGTGATGTAATAGGATGCATCTGGACAAACAAAGATCCCAATAAACTTTCTTAAATGCATGCTTGTTTTATCAAGAAGATATGAAACAACGGGAGTCAAAATGAAGGCAACATCCCACCATCCTATCATGAGGTGAGAGATGGTTTTGGCAACCATCCATCTTCATAAAATGATGGGTATATGTGTTCTCTCAGTGCCTTGGATTACATCAGAATACATTTCCTTTGGCTGAAGAGGTGAAGGTGAGTGGTATACTATAATGTTATATTTATGGATACAGAAGTT
Organism: Gekko japonicus; assembly: GCF_001447785.1. Taxonomy (NCBI): domain Eukaryota; kingdom Metazoa; phylum Chordata; class Lepidosauria; order Squamata; family Gekkonidae; genus Gekko; species Gekko japonicus. Next base: position 614,309 of record NW_015170900.1, on the reverse strand, counting down.
TCTGAAGACATAAGCTGCATTGGTAGATGACTTATTATACATTTCCCTCTCTCAAGGGTAGCAATCTGTCCAACAGAATGGATCCTATACATCAGCAAAATCTAAAAGAAGTATTACAACTTCTTAACTGGTTTCACCTGTAGAATATCAATCTGAATGCTAACTCAGGTTGCTGAAATCCATGTTTACTCATTTATTTATTTAGATTTTTACCCCGCCCTCCCAGCAAAGCCAGCTCAAAATAATGGGTTGAATTTTTATTTTTGTTCTTTTTCGGGGAGAGGACTAGTTGTGGGTTCTCTGTCATCCTTGACAGTTTTCATAGAGTTTCCAGCAATCCCTTGAGAGGTGTGATGTCACTTCCTCATTTTCCCCAGCTGTTGCTGATGGCACACCTCCATGTCCATTTGCCAGGCCATACCTGGTAACACTTCCTCATCTCTCTTCCTGCACATTTTAAACCTCATTAACTTGGGGGGAATACAGGAAAAACAGCAAGTAGGCTTGAAGCTATGACTTATTTGAATGTAGACATTGCTGACATGACTCTTGCTTTTAAAAAATCCTCACATATTGACCAAAGGTTGTAGGGGGGGAAAGTTCATATTGTAATACTTTATTTTTTAAAAAAATTATGCAGGCAAACTAGGGTTGCCAAGTCAGATCAACCTGGTGACAGGGAACGGTGAGGGACTTTTTGGAAGTGGGGGGAGCACACAACATGTGTGTGACATGACAACATCTCATGGAAGTGACATCATCATGTCAGCACGGAGACACTCTGGTATTTTGGGCAAAACTCGATGGTTACCATAGAGTTTTGCCCAAAATACCACGGCATCGCTATGCGGCAGTGCCAATGTGATGGTGTCACTTCCGTGTGACATCATTACATCACATTGGGGGGCAGGATTTCCCCCCGCCAGGCAGTTGGCTGGCAGCGGGAAAGAGGCTCGAAAATCGGGGGATACCCCACCCCCAACTGGGGAATGGCATCCCTAAAGCAAACCTCTAAGTCTGTTTGTATCTTTCTATAAAGGGAGGACTTTTAAAATTGATGCACATACTGGTGAATTGAACAAAAAAACCCACAGTTCCCAGAGTTCCTGCATGCAGCAGAGAGTTGCATGTTCAGCCCTTTGTTCAAGAGTGAAAAGATACAAAGATTTTTTTTTTTAGCTAATATCCCAGCTACTGGTTTCTTTCATGTTCCCCCAACACAGCAAAAAATTGGAGGGAAGGTGTCACGGGCTCTTACAGGCCACCACCTTTTGGACACCACTCTTACGCGGGACACTGCTAGCTTCGGGTAGTAGCGGGGACCACTTACCCACTGGTTTCGTTCTTCGTGATGAAACTCTCTTGGTTCACTCCAAGGCTCTTAAAACTGGCGGAAATTAGTGACCGGACTCCATTGTTTATAAGAATAAAATGGATTTACTGTGACATCTCTCATTTTCCTCCAGCACAACCTTAATCAGATACACGTTCCAAAGGTTCCAACAATTAAACCCCTCTCTTGGATTCTTCCCAAAATGTGTCAGTTCCCAATGGCTGTTAGCCTCCAACCGCCCACAACCTCCTCACTCACTCTCCGTCCTCCAACCCCTCTCTGTCCGTTTTCTGCCCATCAACCTCCCAAACATTCCATCTCTCCACACTGCCCTATGTCTGCACATCGCTTTTCTCTAGGTGTTCCCTTTTTGGAATCCGTCACAGAAGGAGAGGAAGATAGTTCACTATAGTTAAGGTCTCCCTGTCTGCGCCCTTCAAACACTGGAAATTTCTTGGGAAATGCCCAAGGTTTTCATGAGAATGAAAACAAAACAAGAATCTGAAAGACCTGCCTCATTCTGAATCAAATGGGTGGATTTTGCCCATTTCTAAATGACTCATAGAGCTGAAAGGGACCATACAGGCAATCCAGTCTAACCCCCTGCTCAATGCAGGATCAGCCTAAAGCATCCCTGACAAGTGTTTGTCCAGTAGAAAAGAGTAAGAGTACAGTAGCACTTTAAAGACTATCAACATTTGTGATAGGGTATGAGCTTTCATGTGTCACTGCTCACTTCTTCAGATATCTTCTTCAGATGTTCTTCAGATATCTGAAGAAGTGAGCAGTGACTCACAAAAATGCATACCCTACCACAAATTTTGTTAGTCTTTTCTACTGCTACTGCTTTGCAGAACGAAAGGCAAATTAAAGACAGTGACTTAAAATTGCAGAAAGTGGCATTTTTAAGTGCCTCTAGACTCTTTCTGTGCAATGGTCGGGTTTTCTTCGAGATGGTAGCTGAGCTCCTAAGCAAATGTTCTTAGACATTCCCTTGAAACTGAAATAACATATTTTCACATATAAAAATTATTAGGATTGTGGTGCTAGTGTTAAATTATTCTTTTCAGTCTTACCACCTTTCATATGGAAACACATAATGGGATGGATCCAACCATGTACCAGTTAGTCTTCCTCTAAAAGAAAGCCTCTCTAGATTGGAGGAAGGCTTTAAATATGAGCCAAAAGGAAAGGTGGGATGTTAATATTTTAATTATGCTCTATAGAATATATAAATTGTAACACTTTCTTATGTAAATGGAGCTACATTTCTGCTGTTATTAAAATAGGAGGATGACCAAGGTTTCTGGATGATTGACAAGTTAACTGAGTAGCCCATACGTTGGCAGGATTGAACATCAATTTGCATAAAAATGACCTAAATAAATATAGGTTAAACTCTACAAAGTGTTTATTAGTAAAATTTCCAAGGTAAGGGGGGGAAAGCGTGCGTCATTAGTATCCAAGTTGAACTTGGAAGGAAACGTGTTCATGTTCCAAAGAAAATTTGTCCTCTTTCCTCCCCTTGACATTTCAAACTGCACAGTGTGATCCAAGATCTAAATTGGGGTCCCAGATTTCTGGCGTAAGTTTCTTAGTTGCTGGATTCCATTTTAGATTTTAAAGAGCATCTCTTATCTAAAACCCAAGTGTGATGCAAATCCGTTTAATAATGTTGCAAATCATCATTTGTCACATGAATGTTAAAGTCAATGAAAACATAATAATGGGACTAAAATGAAACTTCAGAGAACACTAAAAAGTGAATATGTAGAAAGAGATAATCATAAGCGTGTGAGGCTTCAAATGAAAAATCTGTTTTGGTAGAGTCTGCCTCAAATAAATCATTATGGATTTTGCCACTTTTGCCTCTTCATTACTGAACTGTCACCCTCTGATCTTTTAAATTTAATTTCTCCAAGATTGACTGATTTGGGTGATGAAGGAAACGTACTCTTTTTTGTTTTACTGATTTTGACATCAGAAGGTCAAATTTATATAGCGGTATCATTGAATTAATGTAGAGCTTAATATTCCTCCCCCTAATCTCATCTGCAAATTTGTAATTTTAATGCCATTCTGATATATTATGCTGGGTTCGCACACAGATTGCAGCACTGAGACTGCAGGTGGTGAATACCAACCCTGAATGCTCCTTCTTATTAAAAAAAGCATCCATGCATGCATAAAACTAGCACAGCAGCCCCTGGCCCTGTTTACTGTGACAGATTTCTATTTGCAAGGATTATTTTTTTTTTAACATAGGGGAGAATTCCTAAATTTGATCCTGTATCTGCAGTGTGAGCCCTGACCAGGATGGCCCAGGCTAGCCCAGTCTCACCAGATCTCGGAAGCTAAGCAGATTTGGCCCTGGTTAGTATTTGGATGGGATACCATCAAGGAAGTCCAAAATCGCTACACAGAGGCAGGCAGTGGCAAACCACCTTTGAACATCTCTTGCCTTGAAATTATGGTTGCTAGCTCTGGGTTGGGAACAGTTGAGTCTGGTAACAGCAGGGTTTGGGGAGGTGAGAGACCTCAGCTGGTATAATTCCACAAAGCCCATATTTCAGAACTACTGTTTTCTCCAGGGGAACTAATCTTGGTACACAGGAAATCAATTGTAATAGTGGGAGATCTCCAGGTGGCACCCTACTTGAAAGCCCTATGACACTGCCATAAATCAGCTATGGCTTTATCACACTTTCCACAAGGACCTGTAATCTGAAGTGGAACAGTCCATTCTACCATCTCAGCATTGTTACTATCTCATTCTCTTGCTTATGAGGCACCATGGCATACCTAAAGTGCCCTTAAAAATAGGAGTGCCCAAACTCATTGAAGATAACCATGTATCTTGGTGTAATAACATGTGAGGAACTGATTTTACATATCTATTGAAGATATTTCCAGCCCAACTTTTTCCAGCAAAGGACTCAAGGCAGCTCAAGGAGGAAATCACATCTACTGCCTGAACCTAAGGTATTTATCACACTGTTCATAAATGTTTGCTGTCTAACAAGTTGTGCTGACTGTTGTGTTGTTGTTGTTGTTGTTTTAAAAAACCTGGTATAGTACATACTTACCTTGGACCTAAGTGGACTCTTCCCTGGATTTGTGCTGATTTTGTGGGTTTCGGGAAATTCTCTTCAAAAAAAGAGCATTCTAGGATGCTTCCCCCCCAAAAAATATAGTAGTGACGCCATCCGCAGAATAAGCAGATTGCTCAGACCAAGAGTGGAATGGGCCACACAGATCTAAATTAAAAAAAAAAAATAGGGAAGAGCAGAAAGATCAGTGATGTAAAATAAGTAGCGCAAATAGATTATAGATCACTCGGGGGAGAAGGTAGGTGGAGTCCCATTTGATTCAGAATAGAATTGGGTTTGAGTTTTGGGTGAGAAAAAGGGTTGCCAATACCAGGTTGGGAAATTCCTTAAGATTTGGGGGGCGGGGTTAGAGCCTGCGGAGGGCAGGTTTCAGGAAGGGGAGAGACCTCAGTGGGATATAATGCCACAGAGTCCACCCTCAGATCAGTCCTTTTCTCCAGGGGAACTGGCCTCTGTAGTCTGAAAACTGGGTGTAATTCCAGGAGATCTCCAGGTCCCACCAGAAGGTTGGCAGGGAGAAACAGGAAGTGACACGATAGGACTATGTTTCAGGTGAAGGTGAGCAAGGAAGAAGTGAGCACAGGAGCCTGCTGAGCTGCTGGCACAACTTGTAATGAACTCTGTGACTGAAGGTAGGAAAGGTGATGTTGACCCCGTAATACTTACAAAGCAACATGCTTCTTTCATTGCACTTAATCAAAAGTAGCTGTATATGAATTCTACTAGAAGAAAGAATAGATGGCAATGGGAGAGTTGTCCTCGAGGGCTGGCTGGGTGCTTCCCTTTCCCGACCCAGACTGCTTAGAGCCAGAAAGTGAGCCCCGGGATCCAGTTGAGGACTATTACTCTTCCTGTGCAAACCTTGAACATGACTCAAATGGGAAAGTGTGATGTTAACACAAACTGATTGGATAGTTGGAGACATGAGAAATTTTACTGATACATTAAGTACCTTTTATGACACCTAGTAGTTTTAGCCTGGGGTTAAAATAGGATTTGTATTAAGAATATGATACAGATTTTCCTAGGCTGGGCTGTGCATTATGCTTTCCAATGCACCTTAAACTGTAAGCATATTTAAACTGTAAGAGCTTAGAGGGATATTATCCCACTAGCACACATCACACCCTCTGTGACATACATAATGCAAATAATGGAAGCTGGATAGATTATCTTGATTTTCATCCTTGACCTGCTGCTATCTATCCAGCTATTCTAATAGAAATATATATGAGCACTGCATGCTGACTGTGAACTGTATATACAATTTTAATATTGTGCAGCTTTAGAGTTCATTTATTCATCCCCCCTCCCATGGTAATGGAAATTCCTGCTTGTTAAGAATAAAACAGAACATTAACATTAATGATGCAACAGGAAGATGGTACATGAAGGTAACAGATTATAAAAGGGATTTGGGAACATTAACACATTGTTCTGGAAAAGGGGGGAAAAATCAAAAGGTACTGTATTTAGATGTTTCCAAGAACATTGCTCAGAAATATGAAATGATAACTGAAGATAAATTCCCAACAAGTAAGGTTGCACTTTGAAGCTTGATTATATGCAGTGCTAGTTCTGTGACCTGGGAAAAGATTTGCACTCATTTAAAGCCATTAGGTAAAAACTTAGGGCTGATTCACACTAGCCTGTATAACGCTCATTCAACAATCAGTGTCTCATATCTGAGAGTTTTTGGTACCCATTGTGCTTGAAGTAAGATCTACAGAAAGCTCTGTTGCTGGGATTAGCTCAGTGATTGCTGTTTCTCAGACATGTAGATGATTACTTGGTGAGTACAGAACATACCTGTATTTCCTCTTTCGTTTCCATCCTGGCTCACCCCCCACCCCCCACTTCCCCTTCAGCATCTCCTGCCACCTCCTTGTGGCCTCATCCCTCATCTTTTCCTGCATCCTCGTCTGCATTTCTTAACCTTCTGGTGTTGGCCACACAACACTGGGCACTGTGTCAGGGACAGGTTGAAGAGGGAACCCGCTTGCCAGAGGTCATGAGGTGCTCCTCATGAGGAAAGCCCTAAGGCACAGCTGGAAGCAAAAGGGTTCTCCAGCAGCTCTAAGAAGCTTGCTCAGAAAAGGCAAGACAAACCCCAGGTGGAGCAGGTGAGGGCTAACAACCTTGGAGACAACAGAGCCAGCAGCCAATAGCAGCAGCTGGGAGTAGGTGAGGGCAGCGGGGCAGCCAAGCCGCCAAGCCAGAGTGCTTGTTAAGGCAAGGCTACAGATGGGAGATGCTGGCAGATGGAGTACTGAGGGGAATGTCTGAGCCATGAGACAGGAAGGGTGTTGTCAACTGCTTCGTTGCACTGTATGCCTGAATAGATGATTGGCTGAACTGACTGGAGAATCCTGCGTGTGCTTGGGCTTGTCATGATCCTAAGCCTATAGTAGTGAGTCCTGCATGTGCTTGGGGGCAGGGCCAGTGGACTTGTCATGATCCTAGGCCTATAATAGGGAAGCCTGTACTAGAGTGATTACAGGGCCTACATTCCCTAGGCCCTTGTTGGACCCTGTAATTGGTTAGCAAGGGATTTGGAGGAAAAACTTGCACCAGTAGATGGTGGTGCCTAGGAAGAAGGGATAAAAGGCCTTGCCCAAAGTGGGAGGGTATTCATGCGTAGGGAGCAGAGCTGAGGCTGCTCAGATGGAGGGATCCCTCATCCAGAACGGGTGAGTCAGCTTGAAGCCAGTCACCCAGAGACAGCTAGGAACAATAGATGTGTTAGGAAGCTGTATTTTGTGTACCTGCCTTTACTGTTCTCTTTATTACAGTGGTTATTATTCCTCTTTAATAAAGTTGTTTGTTACTCTGCATGGGTCCTCACATCTCATTCAGTCACTTATAAGGTGGAACCTGTTGGAAAAGGAGTGGAAAAAGGGATTGGGTGGTACTCTAGGTCCCCTCAAGGAGACGCATACCAGAGTGGTGGCAGCCATTAGAGAGCTTTTCTAGCCACTGCCCACGACAGAACTGTAGACCCTTACCTAGTTGGCCATGAGCTGCAGTACTACAGGTCACCTGGAAGATACCCAGTCCTGCCACAGGCACTATTTTGGGCCGCTGTAGCAAAATGCCACCTGTGTGTCATTTTTTGCCATGATGTTTGCACATGTTTGCAATACCTTTTTCCATCTGTACATTTGTTTAGAAATAATCATATTTTTTTCTGAAAACCTGGAAGTTACCTCAGATTTACAGAAATACCTTATCTCTGGGTGGCCTGTCCTTATAGATATTTTTATCCTCTCTGTGGGGCCACCCCTCACTACGAGACACATGAAAATTGGGCAGCATTCCCAACATTTCAGTTGGTGAAATCTCATCCTGTTCTGTCAACATCTTAGCTAGCAGTGGCTCTTTGTTACACAGGAGCAGGTTTTCAAGAGCCCTGCCCGCAAAGACCTTTTTTAAAAAACAAAACAAAACTTGGAACACCAGGGATTCAGTCTTCAATTTATTGCATACTCTTGCAATATATTGTTTCCCTCTACCCCACAAACTGATAAGTTATGTCAAGCCCAGTATTGAAAAGATGTTGAAATTAACTTGGGAAAGTAATCATACACAGTAAATATTGTATATGATAGGATCCAGTAATATTATTTTTAAAGTGACACACCATAAAAGTTACCCAGAGCATCTAACAGCCCTAAAACTTTCTCTGCGAGCTGTCTGTGCGTTCTTTGCCTGAAGTCAGAACGGGTGTGCTGACCTCCCTCAGATCTTCTTAGCTATCAGAATAAAAGCCCATCGTTCCAAAGCACTGGAAACCAGGAATCAATAGTTATTGCGAGGGGAAAAGTTATAGTTTATATTCTGCTAGAGCAGAGTTGTCTGGTTCAGTTATGGACTCCAGCATTGCTCATTGATTGGTTTTGCCTTTCTGCTTTAAAGTCATAGAAGGAAAATAAAAATCTCCATGAAATCCCAGTTTGTACCTGGCTTCCACATTTCAGCAAATAGCTTTTACTGATGCTGTGAAAATACCCCCAACTTGATGGCATGGTTTTGTTATAAGGTGGATAGCTTCTTTTTTTCTTAAGTCAGGTTCAACATTACATGCCATTTCATGGAGTATCATACTTATCCCACCATAGAGATGCAGGGCTCAGTCTCTGGCATCTCCAGCTAAAAGAATGAGGTAATAGATGATGTCAAAAACCTCCGACTCAGCCCCGGAGAGCTGCTGCAGGTCAGTGCAGAGCACACTGGCCTTGATGCAATGTTAGACTGCTTTCTATGTGTGTTCTGGGTCAGCGGAGGCCCCTGGGAATATCGGGTGATTATAGGGATGCCAGCCTATCCCCCAGAATTACAGCTCATCTTCAGACTACAAAGATAAGTTTCCCTGGAGAAAAAGGATGCTTTGGATGGGGGACTCTATGGCATTGTACCCCACTGATGCTCCTGTCCTCCCCAGGCTCTACCCCCAAATCTCCAGGAGTTCCCCAAATAGAGCTGGCAACCCTACCCCCCCCACACACACACAGTCTCCTCCAATGGCCGGGGGACCCTGGCAACCCTAGGTGTGCAGGACAGAAGACAACATTGGGGCAACGGGTTAGTGGTGGTCTGCTGGGCCATTTGAGTAGCATTTCCACAGAATACACTGGGGAGCATTCTGGTTTTTGTGATTCAAGGCAGCAAATGTGTTAATTCAGATGGAAATTCATTTTATTATTTGTTGGTGTTATTTAAAGGAGGAAATATATCTTGCCAGTTCTTATATAGCCTTGCAAACTTCCAATTTATCTACAAGCACAGTTCCAAATGTTGGCTCTGACCCACAAAAACAGTTGAATAGGAATACCTGAGCGATCACCCACTTCCCTATAGGGCTGTTTAGCAGCTAAGCCCTTCACTTTGGAGGCCTCTGGATAACCCCTTCCAGATGAGATAGGATCCAGCCACGATCATCTCTGGGGTGCCACCTCATCTGTGGAACTCTGTACCTATGCCAGTCTGGGTATTTGGTAGAGTTCAGTCAGTTTTGGCTGCTATTTTAGCTAGTAGTTACATGGGTGGTTTTTTTTTTTAAAAAAATAAGATGCTTGAAAACCAGGCTTCCCTTGCTTAGTTTCTGTTTTTCTCGTGTCAAGCACAACATACAGTACTATTGAAGTATCTGTTTTTCAGTTTAAAATGACATTCACTTCAGGTAGTTTTGTGTTTGCACATTTGGCAGTGTTCAGCAAGGTAGGTGGCCAGGTGGCTGCTCTTTTCTTTATTTTTAAACATTATTTACAAACCCATCTTTTCCCTGACAACTCAGGACCCAAGGTTAGAAACAGCCATTAATATTAACATAATATTAAAAGCCATTAATATTAAGTACATGGAACTGCATGTATTAAAATCCAAAATAGAGAAACCATAGAGTTTCTGGTGATTCCTAGAGCTACCCTGGAAATGACAAAGGGTGACTCTAGAAATTGTCGAAAGTTTTCAGCATTTTCTAGAGCTACCGTTTGTCACTTCCAACAAGAACTTCCAGTAAGTATATGAGGTTAATTAAAAAAAAAATCTCCCTCTGCTGCTCCAAGCAGTTGCAGGCAACAGGATCTGGGAGCAGGGGATCCCACAGCCCTATCGAGGGCTTTGACAGCCTTAGCCCCAGGTCATGAAGAGACTTAAAGGTAAGCAGCATCACCATGAATTGGATCCAGAAAGGAAGAGGCAAGCAGTGAAAGAACCTCAGAATAGGTGTAGTACAGTTATCTGTGGCTAGCCCCTGCTAAGAAATGGGCTTCCAGTAAGTATATGAGGTTAATTAAAAAAAAAATCTCCCTCTGCTGCTCCAAGCAGTTGCAGGCAACAGGATCTGGGAGCAGGGGATCCCACAGCCCTATCGAGGGCTTTGACAGCCTTAGCCCCAGGTCATGAAGAGACTTAAAGGTAAGCACCATCACCGTGAATGGGATCCAGAAAGGAAGAGGCAACCAGTGAAAGAACCTCTGAATAGGTGTAGTACAGTTAACTGTGGCTAGCCCCTGCTAAGAAATGGGCTTACAGTTGGTACAGGCTTACAGATGACTGTTTTGCTTAGTTTATGTATAGTCAAGGATTATCAGGAGCATAAAAATTTCGTACATTTTGAATGTATTCACTGTTTTTGTGCCTATGCAGTTTATGGCACTAATCACTCAGTGGCCTAGGGTCAGATGAAAGTTCTCAGGTTGGCACAGCAAGAATGAGCAAATTGTGAGCCAGTTAAGAGCACATAATTCATAAAAACAAGTTCAGCTTTGGGAGTCAGGTATGCAAAATATTCAAAACTGGAATATTGTACAGGAAAGCCACAAAGCTTCCTGTCTACTGTCTTTTAATGTTAACAGGATTGTAGCAATCAAGGAAATTGCCGCTGTTATAAGTTAATATGCAAGTGAGTTAATGGGAGAGGGAGGGACAAGACAGCCATGCAAGAAGGCACTCATGAAGAAGCATGCAAGAAGGCACTCATGCAGAACGTTTGCATACAATTTAGTGCCAATTTGAGTATTCAGTAGAAAGTGAACAGTTCTTCAGTCGTTCAAAGTGGTGCTCGAACAGAGGAAAACTCGCTATCACTGGCAGTGGCTACCTTTGGATTGTGTTTTCTTTTTATGAATATCGGTTTTGAATTTTATTGTGTACACATTTTAATACTTTTTTAAATTCAGAAATACTTGAAATGAATAAATGAGATATAAAATTAACCAGTTTTATGAAATCAGCAACCACTGAAGATGCCTGGTCTCACGGCCATACATGTGTACAGAGCAATCATTGACCCTGCATAAATATTGACAGTGTTGTTTCTCTAATAGATTAAAAGCAAACACCAGTTATTTAATAGCCATCCCGGAAGTATTCCAATTTTCCTTTTCTGAAGCGAGAAAGATACCACAGAAAACTACAATGTAATTCATTTCTCTGTTCATATCCCTATAAACTCAGGTTACCTGTCCTCTTGAGTTGATTGCAGATTTCACGTGTATGCACTGAGCTAGCGAAACTGCATTACCAGCGCAGCAGGCACTGGCACATCTATAAGCAATTAGCCACAGAAATGATCATAATTGAATATCTCAACACTTTCTCTTGCTACAGCTGACATGTCCCTCGCTAATTCATCTCCCTCTTTCCATCCTAGAGAAATAGTTAACAGCTGTGGCATCAGACAGAACTTAATTTGGCAGCTGGAAAACCCAGATGCCAGAGCCTGGAATTTACCCATAAACTTTGGAAATCTATAATTCTGGAAGCCTCGTTGGGACCTGATGCTAATGGTCCTACTTGGCGTTATAAGACAAGCTTTTGCTAGTTAAGTGCCTGGCTTCCCTTCTGGAATCCAGGCAATTGTCCAAGCTAGTAAACCCCTCCCCTCCCCTCCCTCCCTCTCCCTCTCCCTCTCTCCCTCTCTCTCTCTCTTTGTGTGTGAGAGAGAGAATGGCTTCAGTCTTATACTCGGGAGTGTGACCTATTAAGTTTAACATGGCTTACTTCTGAGTAAACATGCATATGTTCAGGTTGTATTGTGACAGCAGGTACCACATTGTGGGAGAATAGGTGTCTAAATGTATTTATTTAGCAGGGGAGAAGTTTTGATTGAACATGTATACAAATTAAGGAAAAAAAATATATCTTTTCACTTTTTAATTCACACACACACACACACACACAGCTTCCTTGAGAGGTTTTTCTGTGTTCAGGACTTAGGAGAAAAGTAGCAAAAATTGATGTGCATGTTGAAAATGGCGAAAGCATTAAAAAGAAACTGGGTTGGATCCAGCCAGATTTTTCATTCAATCTGGCCCCATTCCCTTCCTTTCTGTAGCCTCTGACCCACATACTTTTTGTCCATGCAGGGCCCATGATCCCCACCATAGCCTTTTGTACGGTCAAAGAGGACCTCCCCTCCTCCATTTTTCACTAGTGGTAAAGCTGGTTAGATCCAGGCCCATAGCTACATTGGGGTATTTGGGGGGCTGGCCCCCCAACTTCTTATCAAGCCCCCCCCATCTTCTATCTAGCCCAGGCCTGCTGCCCCTTCCCCAAGCACAGCTTGTGAAGTTTTTCTAGTACTTGAGGGTAGGTGTTCAACATCGCACCGTCTTGTGAAAGGAAGCCTTTTGTCCCCTTTGCTCTTCCTGTGAGGCTAGGACGAGGAGCCCTCTAGCCCCAAGTGACGCTGAACATTACTTTCCCCTTTCCACAGAAGCTGAACCAACGCGGCTGCTGCCCCTACCCCAAGTGCAGCTTGCTTCCCCGCCACCACCGCCCCTTCTCGGGTGTCACTACTGCCGGAAGCAGTACGAGGCAGCCAAGCAGGTGGGCCAGCAGGCAAGATGGGGCCGGTGGGCTTTGATAGCGCAGGAACTTTCCGCGGGGCCGAGACAGTTGCACTGTGTGATCTGGGCCAGGGCGTCTCTTCCTCTTCTGCCTCCTCCTGTGTTTGGGTGCCCAGCTGGAGTGCCAGTGGAGGCCAGCTCCATGGTGCCCGGCTGCCAGGGCTGCTCACTCACCCGCCCCCTTGCCCTGTTGCTGCTGGAGCCCCTCGCCCTGCCTTGGGAGACCTCCATGAATGAGTGACTGCCTGCTCCAACTGCTCCTGCCTGCTCCAACTGGCCAGCATGAGTTTTAAAATTTTTATTAAATTTTTTTTTTTAATTTTTGTGATGTCAGTGCCCCATGGCTTATTTGCAGGCCCCCCCCAAATTACAAAATCTTGGCTACGGGCCTGGTTAGATCCAACCCACTAGATGGAGAGTTTTGGCTCTTCAATTCTTACTTTTCCCCCACCCTTGACCAGAGCACAAGAACTAAAATGAAAGTTGGCATTCATACGGCGGTCAATTGCATGGCGCAACCTTGCATGACGTGGATCTTAAAATGCATACTATTACTTATGAACATGAGGACTGCTGGATCAGAGAACAGTCTTAAAAAATGCACATGCAGGGACCAATCAAAGCTGTTCCACTAGAAGCTAATTACAAACTAAAGAGAAGTTGGGCAGATGGCAAGAAAAGAGATCCGTTTGTGTTGGGGGGGTTTTAAAGCAGAAATTTTCAAAGCTATAAAATGACTCTGGCGAACTGAAAGCCAGATGCCCCTATCTACCTTTTTCGTTCTTCCACCCTTTCCCTCTTGGTATACTATAACTGTGGGATTGAGAAGTGTACTAGGATGTTATTATCCTTGTGTGCTACAGGGATGAAAGGGGGGTATAACGGATCTCTTTCCGCAAGTTACAGTCGATGCACATACAATCTGTATATGGTGCACTTCTGTTTTTGTTTTTCTTTACACTTGTGTTGAGAAGGCAATTGTAAACTGAGTCGAGATTCCTTAAGGTAGAGAAAAGTGGGGTATAAAACCCAACTCTTTATCATCTTTTTCTTTAAAATAGCCTGGTAGGCTGCACCCACCCAGGCCTGCCCTCAGTGCTACCCTGCTGGGAAGCACTGTCTCCCTGAGCTTTAAAAAAACTGAAAAAGAAAAGGATTATGTCATTTATCCAGCATCAGTAAGACACAGAACGACCAACAGACCATTTTTCCAGCTTGTAACACGTTAAAATAGCTCATTTTAAGTTGCCCCTAATAGGATCAGTTCTTAACCCCTTTAGACATTTACGTCCCTTTCCTCCACTACTGTTACTGAAGTAAGTATTGAAGCAATATTTGTGCCAGTGGGTTTTCCATTTGTTTCATGGGAAATTCTAATGAAAGAGGTGACATTGACTTCCTTCTGCCTATAACTGGATCAAGCAGGATTCACAGTTTATCTCTGCTTGCATATGTTATTACTAGCTCTAATTAATCCCATTTGCAAAGGCAAATTATGATTGGCATTTATCCTTAAAAATTAAGAGCTCATTACACAGAATATAATCTTCACATTTGTATAAGTAGCAGCTATGATTGTGTGTGCTCAAGATGAAATGTTTAAGCATGCTGGCTCAATGTATACAATATTTGCATATGCTAATTAAGCACGGCTTCATTGTGTTTGCATCAGCAAGCAGGTGAAGTTCTCATTCCTCAAGTTACAGCTTTGTGCTCCAAGGTTGTCAGCACAGCAGCTTTGACAGAGGTCTAGAACACCACGCCTGCTGTGCTATGAGTTAATCTCACAAGCTGGCACTCATATGAAAGAGCGCTGCTTGGCCTTGCTAGATTTAAGTGTAGACATGGCTTTATGGAAAGGACTCAGATGTTCCAGCGGATGACTTTCAAAGAAGCATGCAACTGTTCAGGAATCCACAGACTGCTCAACAAGTTCATTCAGCCAGTGCTATTGTTGTAACAAGTGGCTGAGTTTAAATTAAATGTGTGTTTATTCTAAACTTCATGCCTTCCACCTGCCTTTATGAGCCCAAGAATATTAAAAAGTTTTCTTTAATACTGTACCTGTAATTTAGGTAATAATTTTGGATATTAATTACAGAGGACTGGGCAGAGGATGTAATGCGGGGAAAAGCTGCAGTCTGATGTACTGTAAAGAAAGATCTGTACAGTCCATAAATTGTACATCTTGGCCGCTTTAGACTCCACATGCCTGATTATCGCTGGACCACTGTAATCTGTAGCATCTTCACATCCCATTCAGGGGCATTCTTTGGTAAAGACTGTTGGTGTTTCCACAAATATTCTCAGTGCTTTAGGAGCTAGGGAATGGGGGTATCTGCCATAGACACCTCATCCCAGAATACAATTTCATAATAGTGGGATAGAGGTTTTTTTGGTTAGTATTGTGAAGTCTAATCAGCATTCCCTTGGTAATTCTGTTCACTATCAATGTACCCATTTCTAAATGCCATCTTGGCATTTTTGTCCAGCTACCCAGCCTTCCACTGCAGGCCCAAAGTCCATAGTGAAGTGTGTGTGTGAAAGGAAAACCCAGACAACAAATTTGTGGAAAGAAAAAATGGCTACAGCTCTATTGAACACAAGTGAACAAGAGCATTGATGCAGCATGGGGCATCAGACATCCCGCCTGCCACCCAACAATCCTGTCCCTCCAACCTACCTGCTGGGAAGGGAAAACTGAGGAGTGGCAAGCCCCGGGGATCACGTGGGCCCCGGCCACTATGTGGCTCCCCTATGCCACCTGGTAGTGAGAGCCAGCTGACAGCCTCTGAACTGGGCATGCCACTTAATGGCTCCACCTCAAGACCCCTTAGGCCTCCTTCCTTGCCCACTCTGAATCTGGGCTGCAAACATGGCACACAGTAAGTCAGAGCTAGGGCTTGTGTTTTTCTGGCTGGCAACATGTTCTCTAGGGTCTCCGGCAGATGAAGGGGATATTTTGGAAGCTTTTCATGTGCTATATTATGTGTACTTCCACTTCCTCCTTATCCGTTCCCTTACCATCCAAATTCAGGATTCTGAGAACTTTGTTATGATCGTGTTATTTATTTATTTATTTATTTTATTCAATTTATACCCCGCCCTCCTCGCTGCATGGGCTCAGGGAGGGGCGGGCGGCTTACAAAGAGGCCTGCGCCAATATATGTTTGGCAGCCAACTGTACTGGTTTAGACTGCCACAAGTCAAATGTGAGCTAAATCCCAGATCTCTTTACCTTGGCATGGCATAGCTCAAACTGGTGTCAAACAAATTTGCAGCTGCCCTGTTTAAGATGACAAGCTGAGTCTCAGCTGATTGCAGGATCAGCTAAGAATTAGTTCTGAACCACCACCACCCCGCCCCCTAAAAAACCTTCTTCTTGCATCCCACAAGGCTGGGACACAGCAAGAATTTTTCTGTCTGTACCAAATAGTCACAAACAGCTGAAGAGCCCATCACTAAATGGTTTCCCTGATCACCCCTAGTGATCAGAACATGAGCCAAGCCATAAGGTACTTGACCATCCCTAATCCAAACTCTGTGGATATCTCTCAAGCCATGTCAGATGTTGTTTTCTCTAACAAAAAATAAATACAGACCTGGGGCTTTCCCATCATGCCCTTAAGAATTATTTCCACCCTCTCTTCCCCCTGCTTCTGGTTTGGTTTTTTTTAAAAAAAAAAATCCTTCCCAATGAAGAAATGTGGAGAACTTAAAAGTATGGTCACTATCTCGTGGCCTTTTGGTTTGGGAACTTTTTTCCCTAATAGACCAACACCATTACCTTCAATCATTGCTTATTTTCTATGCCATGGAATGGTTTTGTACTCCCCAAAATCATTGTACGTAGGTCCAAAAAAAGGTAGGTTAGCATAGTCAATATTTTTCAAAATATCAACTCCCCTTTTCAGCCTACATAAATAAAAAAGCCATGGAAGTAATTTTCATTCAGGAGTTTGCATCTGTGGAGTTCTCATTGACATCATAATGACTTTGAATTTCACTACTTTGCATTCTTTTAAAAAGAACCTATAAAAATTCTCTCTAAAGACTTCTGAGTAGGCTATTATTTGCATAATATTTTGCTGCCAAACCTTCAGGGTTACACAAATTTAATCACGATGGGAAAAGACTTCAATAGGTATTGGCAAAAATCTTCACTTACTAAAGCTTATCTAAGTCTCCTAGGACAGATCCTTAATATTTTTGGATCTTCTCATGAATATTGACATCTAGTCTTGTGTATTTTTATCTACTCTGAGTTCTTCTTTAAAATAAATTGACTTAGGCCCCTGCTACATGGTGGGGGGGGAGAGCACGGCCAAAGTGCGGCTTTTCAGAGCCGCACCAAAAGAGACACGCGGTGGCGGGATCAGACAGATCCCCTGAGCCGCCGCACAGTTGCTCCCCGGCACAATCAGATGCCGGGGGGGAGCCACTGAAGGAAGAACGAGGCAGCCAGCTGCACATGTGTGCGCATGCGCAGTTCGGTCGGGAGCCTCGAATGCTCCTGAAGACAGGCGCGCCGGCAATCCCATGGCCATGCTTGCTGTGGCGTTTCAGGTAAGTCCTGCTCTTTTGCAGGTTCTTTTTTTATGCACATTTTCAGCCTGAAGGGCCGGATCAAGGACGGGTGTGCGCCACTTCCCAGATGTTGCAGTGTGATCGCGCCCATTTGCTGCGCCCCAATCCGTCCCTCTTCCGGGCCTAAACCTCCCGTGTGACCGGGGCCTTAGTAAACCAATCTAACTGGCTGGCTCAGAATTGGAATCTGAGATCAAACCAATTATTTACAAAAATTTCAACAAACTAATATCTTCTGGAGTTTTTTAGTAACCACTGGATAGGTTCTTAAATTCTCCTATCTTAAATACTATATGAAACATATAGATCAATGGTCCCCAACATGGTGCCTGGCAGGTTTTTGTGTTTGTTTTTCTCATGCCCACGTTCTCCTTTACCAAAGCATTTCTTGCCTCAAACTAAGAGCGAATCCTGGCTTTTAAAAAAGCAGTCTTAGTCATGATGGAGCCCTCCACACTACCAGCTCTAATACCTCTTTTATTCCTATCCAACCCACTAATTTTAACCTACCTCACAGGTCTGTTGTGGAGATAAAAGAGACTGTCTGGGTCCTCATCAAGAAGAAAACTGAGGTATAAATGAAAAAAAATACTTAAATTGTTAAGACGCATAAACTAAAGCAGTCTATCCATATCTGCCTCTTACCCTCTTTGCCTCCTGAGAGATGGTGATGGGAGGGGGAGGCAGAACCTGCCGTTGCTGATTGCCAAGGGAGAGAGGAAGATAAGGGGAGACATGGTAAAAACAAAACCAGTCCTCGGGCAATGTGCCCCCTAAAGTGAGTTTGGGAACTACTGCACTGATTTTGGAATAGTGACAATCAAATTTCACATGCTGATTTGAATACTTATTGTAGCCCTTAATCCTCTTTGTTATGGATTCCCCCCCCCAATTTATGTTTGTGTGGGTGTGTGTAGCTGCCTCACGCTGAGATAAAGAGAACCTGACCACTTTTTCCTAGGTAGACGTCAGAAGAGGCAGCCAGTTTGCAGGGGGTAGATGAAGTGGGGCAGGCAATGCAGCTCCCCAGTGAGAAGGGAAAAGAAACATACAGAAATGAGCAAAGGTTAACTCCCCACTTTGCAGCAGAGGGGAGAGCCATAAAACCACATAGTCCACCTCAGCACATGTGCTATAAAACTGCTGGAGCTCTGCTCCTGCACGGGTGGTGTTGTTAAAGGAGGGGGAGAAACTGCTGTGTTGCTTGAGGAGGGGGAATTTTGTCCTTCTCTCACAGGGAACGATCGAACTACAGCCTTCCATAAGCCCACAGCCAAGCCCAGGATTTGATTTACCCCTTTATTAAATACTGGGTTCTAGATGCATGGCAGTGATCAGCTCAGGTTTATTCAGTGACTTCAGCAAAACTACAAGACAAGACTCCAGAGCCTCAGCTCTGTTAAATAGCATGCAGTTGCCACACCCAAACACACCCCACTCCCAGTGATAGGCTATTTACATAACATTACTACTTGATTGGTTTATTCCGGAGTCAGCTATTGTTCTTATGCTCCAAGCTCATCCAGTCTCTGGGGTGATTCAATCAGGGTGTCAGAACCCACAGCCAACAATGAAGTATACGCATTCAAGAACGGTAATACTTTTATTGCAGAGCTATAGATGCAGTAACATAAGCACTGTTAAGAATGGTGGCGGCCCCATGGGCATAATAGGATATAGGGTATTCATATGCACCCCCCCAGAGCACTGGCCAATTAGGCACCCTCCCCCGCGCGGGATAAAGCTTGGAGACTGTTCGGTAGCTAAAGCTGAGAACCAACACTCTCCCACTGCACCTAGGAAAAACCCAGACAATACAACTCCCTCCTGCACATCTGTATAGAGAAGCATTTCGGCGCAAAGCAGAAAAAGAGCAGAAAGGAATGCAGTAGCAATTAACCAGACACAGACCGAGCTCCCCAACCCCCATGGCAGCATAGCTGACACAGGGATGATTCAGTCTCAATACGTAACACCCTTCCTTTATTTTCTCTCTTGTGTTTTGTTTTAACCCATGAGCTCCCCCTATTAATTCTGTCCATTTTGAACTACCTGCTTCTTAGAACTCCCTGCATCCCTGCTCAGCTCCTCCATCCTCAATACCTGCCATTATCAGTTCTAGCATCCCAATGGTGGCAAAGGCAACCATGGCAGGTTGCTGCAGAGCACCCTCCTGGCACAGGGCCCAGAGCAGCTGGAGCTAAGATGGCCCACGCATTCCTCCACCTCACTGGAGCAGGAGATGCTTCAGAAGAACCCACCAGGAATCACCTTTTTTGTCTTCAGGGAGCACCTATTCAGAAACAGGTGCCTTCATGATAGGATGATACTTGGCTTTGAAACCTTTGAACATTTTATGATTGGCCCCAACATTCATGACAGCCATTTTGTGGTTGGCTGCTTCCCCCCATGCAGCCATTTTGTGGTGGAGCCAACTGTTCTCATAATTCCAAACATGCTGACAGCCTCAACAAGGTTCTCCTGGTCTAGACAAACAAACTCGCAAAATATGGTAGCCAACGAATTTCTCCCTTTTTCTGAAGCTCATCACATTTCTGTGGTTTATGAACCTTCTTTCATGTTGGATTAGATCTTAACAGTTAAGTGCCATTCCCATTGTTAATCACCTTCATTTTCTGTCTCCATCTAGCTATAGGTTCAAGTACTCATAATTCAGATTGTACTATATCAGTATGAATTTTCATACTGTCTCCTCTGGAAAGAGGGCATGTGGAATGGGACTATGAATACTCACAGCATGGTATTACTGGTCATTGTGATGAATATTTGAAGCTATGGCTTTGATAGGTATAACGTATCAAGTTGAGATCATTTTAGTGTCCTTCATTAGGCTGGAGGTTAATCCTGTGGTAACATTGTTTCTTCTATGAAAAATTCAATTATTCTAATTTTTTTACATCAAAATGAAGAAAAGTACATGTACAATACTACCTCATACCGAGGGGACAATGATACCACCAAATGTTTGTTTTCTCTTTGTATTCTTCTTTCTGAAAAAGGAAACCTAATATAAGCAAGAATATCCCCTACTGTATGAGCTCAAACTCTCCTCCTCCTAAGACAGATTTATTTTATAATTGTTACCTAAACATGGAAAGTAGGGATTATCATGGGAGCTTCTGAGCACAGCACAGTGATAAAGAATATTCTTTTAGGAATCCAGAATGGGCACTTGGCTATTTATTAAAAATATAAAATCATCATGGTTTGTTCTGTAACTTTCATAACATGAATTTAGCCAATGTATATTCATTTTCTGTACCTCTAGTACTGCCTGGAGTTTTTATTTTGTGTTAATGCTTCAAAAGTACAGACGGAGTTTAGTTTTCTTTTTCAACAGAAAGAAAAAAATGGTTCATTTTGGCAATTTCTTTTGTTACTTGGGGTCACTGAGATCATGTGTAGAGTATTTTAAACTCTGAAGCTACTGAAATAAAAAGTGTCAAGATGTAGTCTAATATCTGTTATAAAAATCAAGAACTGCTTCTCCTTTGCAGTTCGTTTTTGGGTACAGATACATGACCATAAAATGCACTGAAAGGCATGTCCTTGTAAAATTTGGTGCATTTGCTTTCAAGAAACTCAGAAGCACACGCACACACTCAGAAGCAGCAGTATTCACTGAGAAAGGAGTCACTGGTGCCCCTTGGACATTCTCCCAGCTGCAAGGAGGCTGCTTGGTTAGAGTGGCTTCCGTGAGACCTGAAAGACCAATTACGTGGTCATTTCCTTGGAGCCAACACTCCCACTTCTGAAGGTGACAGCTGATTCAATGGGAAATACCTGCATGCATGTGGTTGGATCGTTTCAGTATTTTCCAGGTTTTTTGTCTGTTTGTTTGCTGTCAGGTCATAGCTGATTTATGGGGTTTTCAAGGCAAGAGACGTTCAGAGATGGTAAGTAGGGTTGCCTCTGTGTCGCAACCCTGGACTTCACTGGTAGTCTTCCATCCAAACACTAATAAGGACTGATGCTTAGCTTCTGAGATCAAGCTAGGCTGGGCTATTCAGGGCAGGGCTTTTCCAAACCATGTCAGATTTAATGATATATTGTGTGTGTTGACTTAACCTCATAGAGAAAGGTCTAAGTTTGCCCATCTGCCCCATTCTAAGGATATATCTGTGATCAACTTCTTAACATTTAGTATGAACGTGTGTTTGTTATTTCTAGGAATCAGGATTCCAAGATAGGTAATGACATCTGGGCACCAACAGAATGTCCATGAGCCACTACACTCTGTGATATGTTGTATCCCAATGAGATCAACTCAGATTTTGTCCAGTTAATCAAATAACTGGACAAATCACCAGAAGCCGCCCTGAGCCCGTTCGCGGGGAGGGCGGGGTATAAATATAATAAAATAAATAAAAATAAAATAAATAAGTTCCAATCACATTCTTTAATACAGGAATGGAAGACTGACGTTCTGAAATAATAACTGAAAATCATCTGCATAAAGAATAATTTTACATTCCAAAGAGTTATGTACAAAGCCGTTAATGTTATTATTTTCTCTAATAACACAGGCTAGAGGTTCCAAACATCAATAAAAAATAAAAGGAAAAGGAGAAACCTTGTCTGGTACCCCTCTCAAGAGGGAAAGGCACAGAGAAGATGTCATTAGTTAGAACTCTAGATCTGGGAGATAAAGAATTCTAATCCATTTCAAAAATTCATGAGGAAAGCCAGTCAATTAGTGGCAGTTGAGCAAAGAGAAAGTTAATAAGAAGACTATGGGTAAACTCTGTTAAGAAAAATAAGTCCTGGAAGAGCTTGATTACCACAGCAGTCAATGAAACCGTATGTTCTTGATGTCAATGCAATAGAAAATCTTAATATATCTAAACAGGGTATATAAAGTTGAAGTAATTGGGATTTTTTTTACTCGTATTGTTTTTCTTGGCTTGTTATGCCTTAAGTTGAAATGTGTTTCACTTTTTAAATATTAATAATACTGTTTTTTAATCAGCCTCTAGCTACAGCACTCAGTTACAGCACCACATTAGTATTTCCCAAGGTACACTTGAGGGTATCTCTAGGGGTAAAGAAAAAAAAACCTCAAGCGGTGGCAGTAATTCAAATACTGTTCTTGAGGCTAAACATTCCTAGTTCCTTCAGACTTTCCCTGTAGGACTTGTCTCACGGATCCCTGAGAATCAACGATAATTATTCTTAAAGTATGGCTAAATCCAGTCAACTGCATAGAAATGAGATTTGCATTTGCGTTCATGTATTTAGGACTGTGATGTTAGAAGAGTGAGAATAAGGTCTATACAGAGTACTTCTTTTAATCAGTATTTCATTGAAGTAGATCCATCTGGATTTCTCCAAAGGAATGTGTTATTATTTTGATACCTCCAACCTCAAAGTATCCATCATGTAAACTCTTTGGGCAGGTGGTGAGAGGATTGTTGTAGTATGTGTGTGTGTGTGTGTGTGTTTCAAAGTAGTCTCACTTTTTCTTTTTTGCCAGTAGTGAAATAGATCGAACTGTTTGCAAGATGACAGATTAAGGTGGTCCTTGCTGACTTAAAATAAAAACCGCTAGTTTACAAACAATTTTTGGCCAAGAACATATCAACAGAGAACTATTTGCCAGAAAGTGTAATAGATCCAGGAACTTCATGTTCTGTGTCTCTACTTCCTGACAAGAAGCTGTTCAGTAGAACAATTCCGTTAATCTTGGAGCTAATTTTGTCACTACCACTTGAATATCCAACTTTTTAAATGCCCAAATAGATTCTAATTATATTATCAAGTTATATGTTCCACTGCACTCTGCCTTGGACCTCTGTTGTGGGCAAAATTCTATATCTCTATTACATAGGGTCAAAGCTGGTTGTCTGCAGGCAAATGGAGATGTGTCCATCCAAGAGGTCAGACTGAAAATCAAAGAAGACAAGTCAGTTTAAGAGCATGGGTTACGTTCAGATTGGTGCCAAAGCACTGGGGCAAGGTTTTAGCCTTCCTGTTTTCTATCCCCACAATTTTCACAAGCCTATCACTCCCTAGACCAGCTAGAACATAAGAGCAGCTGTGCTGGATCAGACCAGTGACCTTATAGTCCTGCTGTTTCTCACAGTGGCCAACACAGTTTACACAGTGACAACTTGGGCAGAGGAAAGAAGGAAAGCGAAAGGCAAAGGCGAAAAGTAAAGTTACCCAACTGAATGCAGATTTCCAGAGAACAGCAAGGAGAGATAAGGAGGCTTTCCTGAATGAACAATGCAGAGTAATAGAGGAAAACAAGAGAATGGGAAGGACTAGAGATCTCTTCAAGAAAATTGGAGAAATAAAGGGAGGGTTCCATGCAAAGCTGGCCATGATAAAGGACAAAAATCATAGGGACCTAACAGAAGCGGAAGAGATTAGGAAAAGATGGCAAGAATACACAGAAGAACTATACAAGAAAGACCTTGATGTCCTTGACAACCACGACGGTATAATCACTGACCTCGAGCCGGACATCCTGCAATGTGAAGTTAAATGGGCCTTAGAAAGCATTACTAACAACAAAGCTAGTGGAGATGGTGGTATCCCAGCTGAGCTATTCAAAGTCTTAAAAGATGATGCTGTTAAAGTGCTGCACTCAATTTGCCAGCAAATTTGGAAAACGCAACAGTGGCCACAGGATTGGAAAAGGTCAGTATACATTCCAAAGAAGGGCAATGCCAAGGAATGTTCAAACTATCGCACAATTGCACTCATATCACACGCTAGCAAGGTCAAGATCCTACAAGCTAGGCTTCAACAGTACGTGGATAGAGAACTGCCAGAAGTACAAGCTGGGTTTCGAAGAGGTAAAGGAACTAGAGATCAAATTGCCAACATTCGCTGGATTAAGGAGAAAGCAAGAGAGTACCAGAAAAAACATCTGCTTCATTGACTATGCTAGAGCCTTTGACTGTGTGGATGACAACAAACTATGGAAGGTCCTTAAAGAGATGGGAGTACCAGACCACCTCACATGTCTCTTGAGAAACCTGTATAAGGGTCAAGAAGCGACAGTTAGAACTGGATATGGAACAACTGATTGGTTTAGCATAGGAAAAGGAGTACGACAAGGATGTATATTGTCGCCTTGCTTATTTAATATATATGCAGAGTACATCATGCGAAATGCTGGCCTGGATGAATCACAAGCGGGAATTAAGATTGCTGGGGAAAAGATCAACAACCTCAGATATGCAGACGATACCACTCTGATGGCAGAAAGTGAAGAGGACCTCAAGAGCCTCTTGCTCAGGGTAAAAGAGGAGAGCGCAAAAGTGGGCTTGAAGCTCAACATAAAAAAAACTAAGATCATGGCATCCGGCCCCATCACTCCTTGGCAAATAGAAGGGGAAGTCGTGGAAGTAGTGACAGACTTCACATTCCTGGGATCCCAGATCACCGCAGACAGTGACAGCAGCCATGAAATTAAAAGACGCCTGCTCCTTGGGAGGAAAGCGATGGCGAACCTAAACAGCATGATAAAAAGTAGAGACATCACCCTGCCAACAAAAGTCTGCACGGTCAAAGCAATGGTATTCCCAGTAGTCATGTATGGCTGCGAGAGTTGGACTATAAGGAAGGCCGAGCACCGATGAATAGATTCGTTTGACCTATGGTGCTGGAGAAGACTCTTGAGAGACCCTTGGACTGCAAGAAAATCAAATCAGTCAATCCTAACAGAAATCAACCCTGACTGTTCCCTGGAAGGCCAGATCCTGAAGTTGAAGCTCAAATACTTTGGCCACCAAATGAGAAGGGAGCATTCACTGGAGAAGACCCTGATGCTCGGAAAGATTGAAGGTCAAAGAAGATGGGGACGGCAAAGGATGAGATGGTTAGACAGTGTCATAGATGCAATGAACATGAAGTTGAGCCAACTTCAGAGGATAGCGGAGGACAGGAGGGCCTGGCGTGATCTGGTCCATGGGGTCGCAAAGAGTCAGACTCGACTGTGTGACTGAACAACAACAACTTGGGCACTCCCTGAATGAAACATTGTTCATATGAATAATTATTTCAGTAGCAGCTGACCCTCACCATTTGTGAATTCTTCATTCACAATTTTGCTTTTTTGAAGTATGTTGTTCAACCATGTGATGTAGGGTTGCCAACTCGAAAATTCCTACCGGCGGGGGAGAGTGCTGTAGGTCCGGGAGCCGGTCTGGGATGCGCGCGAGCGCGAAGCGCAAGCGCGCCGCCAGAACGTCACCAGAAGTGACGTCAGACGCTGGGGCGGGGCCATGCCATTTGAGGGGAAAACAAAGAGTTTTCCCCTCAAATGGCGCGGCCCCGCCCCAGCGTCTGACGTCACTTCCTGGTGACGTGCTCGCGGGGGTGGGGTTTTCCCCGGGCCCCGATTCCGCGGGAGCGGAAATCGGGGCTCGAAACCGGGGGGAATTCCGCCCCCTGGGGGGGTTTGGTAACCCTAATGTGATGCAATCTCCAGCCTAGGTTTTGGGGTTTCCCCCCTCCCACTGCACCATCATAGCAATCATTACATCATTAAAATGTGCAAGGAATTTTGGTACTGCCAGGCAACAGACTCCCTGCTTCCCAGTATTTGTTGATTTTGCCTTTTGCGATGATCCTGGGAATGGCTTCCCTTAAATGGCAAGGGGCTACCATATCAAATTCTGTTAATGAGGCTGGGGACACCACGGATGGCAAAACCATCTCAGAGACCTGAATTATCAAATCATTTCAAAGTTGCCAAAAAACTGGTCACATCTCTTTTTTGGGGGGGGGGTCAAGCCGCAGCCAATTTATGGCGATCCGTGAAGGAATTTTCAAGGCAAGAGACATTCAGAGGTGGTGTGCTATTCCCTGCCTCTGCATAGTGACCCTGACCTTTCTTGGTGGTCTCCCATCCAGATCGTGACCAGGGCCAACCTGGCTTAGCTTCTGAAATCTGATGAGATCAAGGTAGCCTGGGCTGTTCCATTCATGGTGGTAACATTCCTACACAGAGCAAACAGAAATTACTACCAGGTCTTCTCCCAGTAAAGTCTGCCAATCCCTGCCTAATGATGCCCACACTGTTCTTGCCATATGTACCAGTTTTGTTATTATTTTTTAAATCGAGGATTGACAGTCTGGTTCCTTTTGGAACCATTAGCTACCCTGTATTTATCTTATGAGCCATGCTGAAATCAGGCCTCTGTTTCTACCAAGTAAACCAGTCTGATGAATAACAATGATGTCTTGTAACTTGCTCCCAAGAAGCCTATTGCAGGACCCCTTGGAGAAAATTACACACCAGCTCTGACGGAAATGTCATATGAGTCATTGATGAATGGGGCCGTTAGTGCACAGTTGATGCCAATCAGACTGCCTTTCTGACAGCCCATAAGTAAATCATAAGTAAGCCTGGGAACTTTTTTTTTTAATTTGCCCTTCAGTTATGGGCATCTGTCAAGAGTAAAGGGCAACAGCATAATGATGGGCTTTCAAGGAATGTAGCAGGGAAAAATCATCTCAGGATCCAGAGCTTTAAAATCGTATATCCGCCATCAAAGCTTTGTGCAAATTACCACTTCCTGGATGAGATTATTGTAAATAGTGACAGGTGGTCAGTGGGAAAAATAAAGGAAGCTTTGTGTGTGTGTGTTGTCAGAACTGGGTTATTGTTAGAGAGGCTATCAGTCTGTCTCAAAATGGACCTGCTGATTTACATATGCCAATAAATAGGATACCAGGCGTAAGATAGAAGTGCCACTCCAAGTCCCTCGTAGATATGAAAATGCTTTTGTTCTTAGCTCAATACTTGACTGGATTAAGAGCTTTGGACTGGTCTGTGAAATGCATATATAAAATAATTAAAAGTGGTTAGCCGTAGCACTGAGACAAGCAGTTTGGTTCTTGGTCCAGGATCCTTAAGGCTGACGGTAGTCATATAAGGAGCTTGAGCTAACTAGTGATTCCCTTCCCTTCCCTTCCCTTCCCTTCCCTTCCCTTCCCCTCTTCCCCACCATATCACAAATGATTATTTTGAAACTCCCATTCATTTCAAAGTCGCTAGCTGGGGCGATTTAAAAAAAACAAAACTCAAGACCCTTTGAGTGTGCCAAATTAGTTTGACACCGAATTATTTTCAAAGTTCTTTTTTGATACTGGCCAGTGTATTTTGCAGTCCCAAATGGAATAATATACTGATTGATAAAATCATACATGTTTCTGATTTCACTGCTAACCTTTGCCAGTAAGACAGCATGGGTATATATTGGTTACAGTCTACAGTCCAGGTCCAGAAGGCTTGGGGTGAGTTGTTACCTTACAAAATTAATATAGATGTTTTACTGCTGATTCTTAAATGTTTGGGGGTTGGGTCAAATTTTAAAATGTTTCATGATTGCTTTATTTTATTGGCTTTTGTAAAGTGTCCTATTGTGCTGTAAACTGACCTATGGATCTTATTGTGGACTAAAATTATTATTATGATTAATAATAATAAGACAACAATGAGTATGAAGGAAGATAGTAGTAGTAGTTAGTAGAAGTATTCCTAAATACTTTATTTGGCTGCACAAAGATTTGTGTTTATATTTTAACAGTGAGACCTTATAATACTTATAGAGATGGCTGATGTAATACTATTCAATGAGGGTTTTTTTGTGCATGGTTGCAATACGCTCAAAAAAGTCAGCTGGTCCGGAATAGGGCAGCCAAGCCATTCACTGGGCTTTGCCAGCATGACTATAAAACTCCATTTTAGGTAGTTATTCATTAGTTATAGGTCCAATCAAAGTGCTGGTTTTGACCCACAAAACCATAATAGTCTAGGTCTAGAATATTGGTAGGATTGCCTCTTCCCATTTCAGTCATCTTGTGAAATGAGACTTGGGAATGGGACAGGCTCTGGGGGCTTTCAGGGAAGGAAAAGGGGACACGAGGGAGGGGGAAATGAGTTCTCCCATAAGTCCTTTTGGTTCTCCATCTATAGATCTCTCATTTCGGGAGGAAATGCGTAATGAAAATTTGTATAGAAGTTATTCAGAAATACCTCTTATTTCATTAACTGTCTTGTTTCTCACTGGGACACAGGTTTTCAGGGAAAGGTAGAGGTCTGTATATCTGTCCAATATTTCAGAGAAGGGTCATTTGGAGGGTAACAGGAATCATAGAGAATCAGGTGTCTTTCATCTTCCCCCTGTATATGTTCCATTTTTCTGGCCATGACTTCCAGTTCTTTGAAAATAATGCCAGATCAGAGGCCATTAAGTGTGTTGTGGAAACAGGGACAGTAAACAAACAGTGTGCTGAAGCAGCAAATTGCTCGATTCCAAGCGATGTGTTGAATGATGGATAGCAGGAATTAGTTTGCTAAGTGCTGCCTACTGACTGCATTCAAAATGGCAAGGCCTGAAAACACCTTGGGCTTCAAGAGCGTCTCCTGCTGTACTCAATGCCAAAGGCCTGCAGGTAAGAAATCATCTCAGAATTTATTGTTTGGGTATCTTATCCAGGTAAAGATTCATTTTTAGTCTAATTACTACAACTGTGATATCTTCAGGAAAAATGTGGGCTTACAAGAACAAATGGATGGACACTGGTTACTTACACTTTCTATAATGTGCTATAATTGGGTGCATCATGATTGGGATAATAGTATACTACCAACCTAGCAGTTCGAAAGCAAGACATTGCAAGTAGAGAAATAGGTACCACTTCGGTGGGAAGGTAACAGCAATCCGTGTGCCTTGGTGTTTAGTCACGCCGGCCACATGACCACGGAAACATCTTCGGACGGCGCTGGCTCTTTGGCTTTGAAACGGAGATGAGCACCGCAACCCTAGAGTTGGAATTGACTGGCTTTCAAGCAAGGGAACCTTTACCTTTAATAATATTATTATTGTAGAATAGGGATCACTCAATATTCTCTTGTTTCATAGTATCTAATTTTATCTTATTGTTGTATTATTATTAAAGACATGTCTATGCTGCCTTTCCACCCCAGTAGGGTCCCGAATGCGGTGAGCATCGAACATTTAAACTTTTCCATACTAAAAATACATTTAAAATAAAGTATTATATAATTCAGTGAAAATTTTTTAACAGACATAACACCAAAAAGCAGGGAGGAGGCCAGTAACAGGTATGCTAAATGAAACAAAATAGTCTTTACCTGTTGACGGAAGACAACAATATATTACCATTTTCTTCTTTCACTGTAGCATTTTTTGAAAAAAATACAAAATGTATATAATGACTTCCATTTTACACACTGATGCCCAGCATGGATTCTCAGATCCCCCCCCCTCCCCGCATGGCGTGCTTGCAGTTGTGCCTGTTCGCAGGATGCTGGACTAGATGGACCACTTGTCTGATCCAGCAGGGCTCATGTTCTTATGAGTCTTCCTTCCGCCTAAGGAGCTGTACTCTAATTGAGCACCTCTTCCTCAAACAGGTTTGGAGGAAAACTTATTTGGCTGGCAGAAGGCTTGAAATTTTGCTCAGTGGATTGTTAGGATAGGGGAAGGATCTTTATTGCTTCATCACCTTCTCTATCCTCTCCAGGGTAAGTTTAATAAAAGAAGAATGTTGAGCAGGGAAGGTGGCAGGGAATTCCCATGGTCCCAAGTGGTACTGGGCTTAAGTTTGCATGAGTGAATCTGAACCCAAGTCATATTCAGCCCAAATTAATTTATTTTGTATTGGCTGCTTGAGTTGACTTTTGGGAGATTTCACATTGTGAATTATAACTGTAATAATGAGAAAGTATAGTGGTCACATAAATATGGCAAAAATTGTACTGTGCACTGTTCCATACAGGGCAATGTGATCCAGAGGCTGCAGTGTTGTATATCAATAGAAGCATGCCTCCTTGTGATGTACATAGATGAAAGTGCAGCCATTATACTTGGCACAGGGTAAGACATATGCTCCCATATGAACCTACCCGACCTGCTTCAGGTGCCTCCACTATCTGAGGCTAGATGGGTGGCAACTTGGGAAAAGGGCCTTCTCAGTCATGGCACCAAAACGATCAAAGTCTCTCCTCGGAGAGATTTGTGTGTCCCTTTCTATCCTTGTCTTCTGCCTTTGGATGAAGACTTTGTTTTGTCTGGCATTTTGTCTAGTGTTCCCTCAGCCCTATGAAAAAGGGATGGCCTGGGAACCCCCAACCAGTGTTCCCTCTAAGCTGAGTTAGTGTGAGCTAGCTCACAGTTTTTTATCCTCTGGCTCACACATTTTTGTCTTGGCTCAGGAAGGACGGCTCCAGAGCAAACTAGTTTATCCAGCAGCCAAATCTCTTGCTCACAACTTTAATGCCAGTAGCTCACAAAGTAGAATTTTTGCTCACAAGACCCCACAACTTAAAGGGAACATTGCCCCTAACCCCCAAATATCTATTGTGATTCACATCTGTGCATAGTGAATCGATCCGACATGCCATATAGAAGCAGTCTTGTGACTACATGGTAGAAACTGTAGTAATTACACAGCCTTACATTTTAATAAGAAACTGTAGTAATTACACAGGCTTACATTTTAATAAGACTGCTCTTGTCTTGACTATTCTTTAATTGTAGATTGTGCTCCACAAGTAATTCCGATAATATACTTCTGCCAAGAATTGCACTTAAGAGACAGGCATGTCTTCTCTGTCTGTCAACCTAAACTAAGATAACTATTGCAGCTTATCCCAAAGAGTACTGTCATCATTAGGCTAGAATCTTCAGCATTCTCAGTACAGAATTCTCCTTATCCTTATAAGACTGAAGACTGTTAGGGAGACAGTTTGGTGTAGTGGTTAACAGTGGTGGACTCTAATCTGGGGAACCGGGTTTGATTACCCACTACTCCATATACAGCCAGCTGGGTGACCTAGGGCAAGCCACAGTTCTCTCAGAGCTGTTCTCTCAAGAGCTCTCTCAGCCCCACCTACCTCACAGGATGTCTGTGGTGGGGAGAGGAAGAGATTGGAAGCCACTCTGAGATTCCAAGTGAAGGGTGGGGTATAAATCCAACTCCTCCTTCTCTTTTTCATCCTCCTCCTCAAGACTGGGCCAAAGGTGTAAGTATGTGTGCGAGCACATTCACAAAATCATCACCCATGAAACACATCCCATTTTACTAATGTTAGGTTTCTGTGTTGTAAAAGTGTTCCATATAGAAGAGAAGAAGAAGAGATTGGATTTATACCCCGCCCTTCACTTGGAGTCTCAGAGCGGCTTACAAACTCCTTTCCCTTCCCCTCCCCACAACAGACACCCTGTGAGGTGGGTGGAGCTGAGAGAACTCTGACACAAACTGCTCTTTTTCAAGGACAGCTGTGCCAGAGCTTGTGACTGACCCAAGGTCACATCAGCAGCTGCAAGTGGAGGAGTGGGGAATCAAACCTGGTTCTCCCAGATTAGAGTCCACACAGTTAACCACTACACCAAACTGGCAAGTGTTGCCCTCACTCTGATTATTATGCTAATCTTGCTAGCTTTCTAAAATAAAAAAACACAATGTGATCACATTGCTGATATGATCCCTGATTGGTTAGCCTTGACTGGAGAAGAAATCCAGTTTTTAAAAAATGGCTTCAGATTTGCAGCTGGGGAAAGATGCGATTGGAAAAGGCAGCAAAGGTGCACACCAAGAGGCTTTTGTGAAACTTGACTCTCCCAACCCCAAATAAAACCAATTCTTTTGTCCTGACCATTTTTGGCTGAAAATATGACACAGCTGAATGGCGAGTGCTAGGTGTGTGGATGTGAAGGAATAGCAACAATGATTAGTTTGTCGAATGGATCTGGGGTTCAGACAAAACAAAGATTTATGTTGTGAAAAACCAGCTGTTCACATTGATGATCCTACAGGGTTCAATTTGTCACATTTGTCAAAGGAAACAAATATTACAATTTGAATCTCATGTTTTAAAAGCATGTTTCCTTTTACTTCTGCTGACTTGACTGCAGATGGAGTAAGTGGTCACCCTGGGGTTTTTGAATGATATTGCTTCTGTGCATAATCTCAGCCTCTAGAATTGTTTTTGCCTGGCTCCCTATATGAAGTGAGCGCACCACAGAATTCTGAAGACTCACATGACTGCCACTAAAAAGCTGGCATCAATACATGCATCTGCCCTCTTTAAAAAATTTCGAACTACAGGCGGTGACTTTTTACCTGCTGTTATTCATGCTTATCATGCAAAGGTGGTTTCCCAATTACTTTATGGTGCTCCTTTATTCATTACTAGAGTCAATGACAAGTTCGATTCTTGCTTAATCTATTTTCTTCGTTCCCTGTCTAATCTCCCCCTATGTGTTTCTGGTCCAGCTATTCATATGGAATTCGCTTTAGAAGCCAAGGCTTGGATGGCAACTTTCTTCTTTATGCTAAAAATTCTCTATTCCCCAGAGGGATCTTATATGCACCTTTTAGCTAAGGATAACTTTTGAAGTTCATGGTTGCAAATGGCTGATGGCAAATTACAAAATGTAGGATTCCCCCATGAATTTTTTAATCAAACAGACTATCCTGCTGTGTGAAAGCAAATTCAATCTAGTGTGATACACTTGAATAAATGGAATCCAAGTTGCTGAGTTTGTATTATTTAGGTCTCCCAATCCCGGAATCTTTGCCCTCTTATTGTAAATCCCTGACAGTCCCCAAATATAGAATACTGTTTTCCAAGGCAAGATTCAATGCTTTGCCCCTTGGGGAACTAACGGGTAGATTTCTAGGGACTCCTTTTTCAGAACGACTTTGCAATTGTAATTCAGGCAATTTGGACACAATTTGGCACTTTTTTATTGATTGTAAGAAATATAATATGGCTCGCAACAGATGGATTTCAGTGTACATTCAAAAATGGAGCCCTGCTACTAATCAGGAACTTGTAGCTAATCTCTTAGCTGATACTGATCCAAATGTGACACTGGTAATGACAAAGGTTTTATCTGTAGCCTTGGGTGGAATTAAATGAATTGACTCTGCCCTTTTTAGGTAATTAATGTGCATTCGGTAAAGTAAACTACATAATTCTGTGAAACTGTAAATTATAATGTATACTGTACTATATTTTGTATATCTGCTTATGACCTATTGGTCAATGAGCAATAAAATGATTGAACCTGAACCCCAGAATTCTTTGCAGCATCACAAGGCATTGTGGGAGGCACTCTGTAGATGCTGTTCCCTCCAACACATCCCACTAGGACACCAAAACTCCTTGAGGTGGGCCTGATTGCACACAATTGGTATGGCATTAAACAGTGAGGAGCATAGTTATTGATCTTTTATCCTCTAATTTCTCATTTGTTCTGTTGGCTACATGGGACTTTTAGATTCCATTGATTGTACGGCTCCCGATGTGCTTTAATGGTTATAGCAAGGGATACATTATATAAGTTTTGCATGGAACTCTATTCAGTTTTTCATACCATGCCGCAGTTCTCAAGGAAAAAATACTTATTTTGTAATGAATTTCTAAATGTACATAAAGCTCTATTTTTGTGAGTTTAAAGCGGATTCTTATTGTGCCTCAATTACCCCTCGTTGTAGCATTTAATACTGGTTCTGTAACTACTTTCAGACTGAATAGCTCAGCATAAAGTTTAAGGGGCTATTAAGCAGATTTAAACGCTTTTGTTTGCAGCTGGAAGCCGTGTTTTTGCACGCTATTAATTATAAGGTGTGAATAAAAAAGTATAGTTTATTAGGCAATAATGAGGAAAATAAAGTGCATGAAAGGTAGTTGTAGTTTTGCCAAGAAATGTTGGTAATTGCTCCAAAGAAGGGCCATGGAACAAGTGATCCTTTTAGGCCATATCTGTACAAAATACAACAATACTTTGATGCACTTGGATATGCATGCCATGCTGGGCAACAGTCCTGCACTATCCTGGCTGTAGAGTACCCAAGAAAAGAGGCAGTTTATGGGCGGTAATAAACATAACAAAGGCAAGCAGCCATACTTTTATTGATTGAAATTCTTTAGACCCTACTGTTTCATCTTGTAGCACACAAAGTGGTTTCCAGTCCAAAGTCCTAAAAAGAATCTAACAAGACTAAAACATCACCATAACAATCCAGAAGGACCCCCCCAAAATAAGAGCATTCAATAATTAAGTCTCCATCTGAAATATTTTATAACCAGTTCCATCCAGCCATTGTTGTTGGAATATGCAAGGTCTATCATGCATAAATAAAGGAAATAACAAGAACACCCTGCAGGAGGCAGCAGAGGGGACAGCTAGTTAGTATAGTGAGACTTCCTGCTGTTTTCAGATAGTCTCTGTCTCCTGATCGGCTCAGATGAGATCTTCTCTGCTGCTGGCTCCCTCCTAGCTAGTTAGACAGATTCCTCTTTTTTTTTTTTTAAACTTAGTCTGTTCTCTTCTTAATAAACCGACTTTATTCTTTAAACAGCCTGTGCTCTGCTTTACTGCAAGTGTCTGCCAACAATTGAAACAAAACAGTTTTCTCTGGCATCCTAGAGGATAGTAGTGAGGGAGCCAAGTGAACCTACCCCAGGAAGGTACTCTGTGACTTTGAAAGGTCCCATGTCCAGTTGCTGTGCATCATACCTTTAATAGTGGGAGCTGCTGAAGCAGAGTCTCAGAACATGACCTGAGTGTTCTGGTCGGTTCATATAACATGGAACAATCATCAAGATATCCACGTCCCAGGCCACTCAGGGTTAGTCTGCAACAACAAAATAAAATGGGAGTCCAAGCTCATTTCATCAAATACATTTTATGCAGTAATCAATTTTGTTAGTTCCACCAGATTCCTGTTTTACCCAACTGCGAGCCAGTGGAGTTTTGTTTTGTTTTTAAACTGAGAATAATATAGTCGAAGGGGTGTACCCCTGCAGTATCCAGGCTGCGACATTTTAGACACCCCTTCCTTTCCAGACATTTTTCAAAGTCAACCTCCACACACAGGAACAAGCAGTAGGCTAATCTGGATTCACATCCCAGTTTGTATAGAAACACTTATTTCCCTCTGCTTTTCCTTGTTGCTAAAAAA
Source organism: Gekko japonicus (assembly GCF_001447785.1). Classification (NCBI taxonomy): domain Eukaryota; kingdom Metazoa; phylum Chordata; class Lepidosauria; order Squamata; family Gekkonidae; genus Gekko; species Gekko japonicus. The sequence goes on along the minus strand of NW_015170900.1, from coordinate 578,949 downwards.
TAAAATAATGGAAACAGTCTGCCTGAGTCCCTGTCTAGTTATCCTACCAAGATCCTATCCTGTCCTGATTTATCCTGTCAGCTTCTTGCATTCTTGGAGAAATAAAACAAAGAACGTCATGAAGCAGATTCCAGAATTAACTAAGGCAGTCCGGAGTGGTAGGGCCCAGGGGGCATCATATGAATACCAATGCTACATGCTACTCCAGAACTGTTGCAAGCATAAAGTCGCATGTGCAGCCCAAGTCAAACTGAGCCAGGGCGCCATTGGCCTTGGACAGTCGCTACAATGATTGCCATTCATTTCAGTCAGGTTTCGTGCAGGCAACCTGCACAGTTGCTGCAGAGGTGAGTGGAATGTATCATCTGGCTTCACGGGCGGGACAGCCATTGAAAAGTGTCCAAAAGTAATCAGTCTGATATGTGGGGAGGGAGGGGCTTCCGGGTACTGAATCGTATGAAGGCAGCAGCGCTAATTAATTCTGCCTTTGAGCATTACTGCTTCTGTCTAATTACTTCATTTATCATTCTGGGCATCATCTCTTGTCCCCCCGCCCCTTTCTCTGAGTGTGTGTATGTTCAGGAATTGGTGAATCACCCAACAGTCTGTCTTTGCAAGAGTCCAGGGCTGCTCCTTCCACTTGAATGAGAAATTAGTTAGTTTCCAAATGCATCCCCATCAAATCTATAATTGCAGTGTACTCTGGGAGCTGATGAATGTCACAAGAGAGGCAGCTTCTCTTATTTGTCCTAATGTTGGGGTTTCCAAAAGCAACAAACGGGGTGGTTAATGATGTGATGCCACGTTCTTCATGCTGCTTATTAAATCCTGCCTTTGGATTTAATAAATCGTAATGGATTTGAGAAATGCCTTGTTCTCTTATTTCATGAAATGCTGTATTGTGGAGAGACAATATTGTGACATCAGTGCATAGCAAGGCTTAGCTAGAATTCTGTATATTCTCTCCTTCAGATAGGTTTTTAACAACCCTGCCTTTTTCATGCCGATATTAAGGTATGTAATGCGGATGGACATTGCGTGGTGTTAGAAATTCAGTTACTGGGCTTGTATGGCTATGTGGCCCTGACCCGGATGGTCCAGGTCAGCCTGATCTCCTCAGATTGCAGAAGCTGAGCAGGTCAGCCCCGGTTATTATTTGAATGGGAACCCACCAAGGAAGACAAAGGTTGGAACACAGAGGCAGGCAGTGCAAACCACCTCTGAACATCTCTTGCCTTGAAAACCTAAGGGCTCTCCATAGGTCTGCTGCGTCTTGACGACACTTTACGCACACACATGGCTACACCGCTATAGATTACTGATTAGCCCATGGTTGTACTTAGTGGCACTTTCAGTTGTACCATAAGCAAAATAAGCATGCACCTGAGCACAAGACCCAAGAGAAGTGTAAGCAATCAAGAGACTGAGCGACGCAAAAGGAAAGCCACTAAGCTATAGAAAATATGGCAGGATGTCTCTCTTGGGGAAGCAATCAAGAGACTGAGCAACGTAAAAGGAAAGCCACTAAACACAAGCATAGCTGTAGAAAATATGGCAGGATGTCTCTCTTGGAAGCTGCTGGCGTATACTCTTGTTGTTTTAACATATCCGTGAAGGTAGGTATGAAAGGTTAACCTGTGTATCTTTACTGGAGAGAAAGATCCTGGGAGGGGAAAGCTGTAGTGCACTCAGCTGTTTAACTGAGGATATCCTTGAATGCAAGCACAGATGTGAACTACCAGCTGCAGGCAACTCCTGAGGACCTGAAGCTGGTGGGTGAAAAAGTGATGCATATTTTCCTCTCCATGGACCTGCTTGAGATCAGAAAGCCCTGCCTGTATGCGAATCTAACAGAAGCTGCTTATTATTTCAATGCTTTTAGAGTTCTTGTTCAGCATGAGAATGTCAGGCTCCCAGACGGAGGAACCGCCCAGGTCAGTACTTTGGCCTGAGCTGTACAAAGCAGCCCTGCAGAACGGAACAGTGATTCAAGTGCCTCTGGCTGCTTGGAGGAAGCAATCACACACACATCCCCTCCCCGGAAGCCACTGGTTTTCTTGCCACAAATTCACAGATAGCTCAGATTTCTTCCCGCAACCTCCCCCCCCCCATCTCCATTTGTTCTGCTTGCCAGGGACTTCTTTCCATCCATCCGACCTACTGATTATAGCCAATCAGGGGTACTCCAGGCTGTGATTATGGCAGCTGTTGAGTGAGCAGGGAAAAGGCCCATAGTTAATATACAGATTTACAGTTCATAAACTTCGACATAATCTGCCGCTGGGAAGGGGGAAATTTAGCTTGAGCCTATCGGTTTTAAATGTGGTGAAGAGTGCCTTGAGGAATGACACAGCAGTTCAACTGTGAACCAGATATATATTTTTGGAGCTCAGTCCATCGCTTCACTTTTTTTGCTGTCTCTTATTTATTTATTTATTTATTTATTTATTAGACTTATATCCTGCCCTTCCACATGGGCTCAGGGTGGCTAACAACAGGCAGATGCAGGGGTCGTTTCGTAGAAAAAGAGCTAGGGGAACTCATTAGCATAACTCATTAGCATATGCCACACCCCCTGACATCACCGGAAGTGTGTCATAAGGCCACACCCCCTGACATCACTGGAAGTGTGTCATAAGGCCACACCCACCACTCAGTTAGTCTTAGTCTTAAAGGTGCTATTTGTTAGTCTTAAAGGTGTGGGAGTACGAGGAAACCTCGCCAAGGCCCTCCCTGGCCCCAGGCAGGCAGGGGTGGGGAGAGGCGGGGAGGAAGCAACTTACCCTCCCTCTTCTCCTGCCTCCTCCTGGCTGAATGAGGGCCGGAAGTGGGGTGGCCGGAAGCAGGGGGCGGGGCTTCGTCATGTGCCCCGCCCCCGTACCTCACCCGGGGGAACTGCGATCCCCCGCGATCCCCCCGAATCCACCTCTGAGCAAATGCCATACATAACAATAAGACCAAATAAAACCATCAGGTTACATGTTACATTTAAAATCGGCGCTCACAACAATCTTAGCGTTTATCTGATAACATTTCTCCTAATAAGCAGCAGGTCTGTCCTGTTAATAAATTCAGAATTTATCTGACAAGTTGGGAATAATTTGGGGGTTGAAAAAAATTGGAAGACACTCCCATTATTTATTTATTTATTTATTTATTTTAACCAGAGTGTTCCAACTGGAAGCTCTGATTGCTACAACGTGCACTAGCTCTAATAATGCAGTATCACTCAGTCTTGGAACTAGATAACTCCCTGTGTGGACCCCTGGTCCTGAAGCACAGAAGCTGAGTTTTGTAGCACAAGTGCCCAATAATGCCGACCTTAAAGCAAGAAACTGTTTTTTGTTTTGTTTTTCTGATCCCAACCTCAAGAGCTCCATTGTGGAGGGGGAGAAGTTTTACTTCTCTCTCCTCATTCTCTATGGGAGAGTTTAGCTGGAAGGATTGGGTTTTGTCATTTCCCCTCTCTATTTTCCCACTACAAACTATTAG
>NW_015170900.1:522566-575439 GCF_001447785.1 Gekko japonicus | reverse complement strand
TTTCACAACTCAGAGTCTGGGATGGGTAGGAGGAGTGATTTTTTAAAAAGATCATAGCAACTGCCTTTCCCCCTTCATTCGCTTGAGGAATCTGTCAGTTTCTAAATGATATTCCAAAGATTTGCAAGGAATTAATAACCTTCATGCTATAAGCTTCAAAAATGCACATTGCTAAATCTTGGGAAAACAAACGCATACCTAGCATAAGAGTGATATATGGGAAATTTCAATAGCCGGCACAATAGCTGCACAAATTAAAGATGCACAGATTTCTGCTTATATAAATAACCATGTTGAAAAGTAGGTTCTCTTTTTATCATTTGTTGACTCAGTTTGGCATACTCAATATAGAGTAGATTCAGATGGGTAGCTGTGTTAGTCTGAAACAAAACAAAGTTTGGGTCCGGTGGAACCTTTTAGACCAACAAAGTTTAATTCTGGGCATACATACAAAGGCTTATACCCGGAATTAAAGCGTGTTGGTTTTAAAGCGTGTTGGTTTTAAAGGTGCCACTGGACTCAAACTTTGTTTGTGAGAGAGTAGCATAGATGTTGGACCAGGGTGGGCCATTTGTTAGAAGAGGGATGTTTCACAGAATGCTCAAAAATATATGTGATGCAAAATGCTTGATTGTAGTATATGACGTAATAGTACTCCTTTTGTTGAGTGAGTACTAAAATATTTGTTATGGAATTAGAGCTGGCTTGACAAAGAGTGTTGCAGTATATTTATTTAAAACATCTATATGCTGCCTTTCCCGCTCCCCAAGGTGGCAAACATCAAGTCATTTAAAACATTTAAAATGTTAAAACAGCATTTTAAAAGTATATATGCATCTTTAGCAGTGCAATAAAAACATATAGACACACAAGCATAATCACGAGAAAGGGCCAATGAAAGCTTATGGGAGGTTATGCCAAATGAAATAAAAATGTTTTTACCAATTAGTAGAAGGCTATGACAAAGGGAGACAGACAACTCTCCCTGGGGAGGGAGTCCTAAAGTTTCAGTGCCATTCCCCAATATGGTTCATATTGGGGAAGGTGGTCCTTCAGGTATGCTGACCCCAAACCACATAGTACTTTAAAGGTCAATAGCAACACCTTGATCTGTAGAAACCCAAGTAAGTGGTATGACCAGTCTCAAAGGAGGCTGCATACCAAATTATGTCTCTATCAGACTTCAAAAAACATGATGAGCTTTAGAAGCCATTGTGTGGCCTTTACAAAAACCTCATAGTTTGGTTTTTTTTTAAAGCCATTCCCTAAGATTTGTTGCAGGTAGTTGAGGTTTCTTCTAAAAGTTATTGTATTTTTTTTAAAAAAATGGGTTGTAAGTGTAACTAGTGTTACCAGCTCTGGGTTTTGAAATATCTAGAGATTTTGGGGGCGGGGCTTGTGAATTGTGGGGTTTGGGGAGGGGCATGATGTCATATAGTCCACCCTCCAAAGCAGCTGTTTTATCCAGGGCAACTGACATCTGCCATCTGGAGATCAGTTGTGATAGTGGGAGATATCCAGGCCCCACCTGGAGGTTGGCAACCCTAGATGTAATGGAGGGATTTACTTAAGGTAAAGCATTTAAGAAGAACTTATGCTGGACTGATTTTTGAGAATACTGTGAATACCAAGGAATAGAGAGAGGTATCAGTCATCATGCGGTTTGCCCATCCTTGACTACGGAAAGTGCTACGGTCTATCAGCTGTTAGTGTGAAAAGTTTGTCAGGTAGTACTATTAAAGTCTAAGCTGTAAAATATTGCAGGTCTCCTGTGAGAAGAAAACTCCAGAATCAAAACATTCCATATGCCATTATGTGCAAAATCCCCAGGTATAGATTATGCCGTAGCTTGAAATGCATTACTATGACATGACAGCTACCAGGTGTTTCGTTCCCATTTGTTTCCAAACAACAAAAAAAGACCTTTGAGGGACTTTCGCAAATGAAGCAAAACCAATTCTGCCAGGATAAAATTCCTGTTCAGAAAAGTAAATCCCAGCTGTTGCCTAGCTGAGGGTAAGGTAAACTGCCTCAGTGACGATTAAATGTAAATGTAAAGATGCCAAAGTCTCCCGAAAAGCAACGACATCCAAAACAGGTGTACTTTCGTCAAAAATTAGAGGAAATCTTGCAAATTTCTAAAAAGTAAGTGATCATAAACAGGAAGTGCAAGTTCTCAAAACGATGGGTATGGTCCAACCTTCCTTTAGTGTGGAGTTATAAATTATCCATCTAGACTTCAGGATGGAAGTTTCATGAAGACCCAGAAACCAACAGGTCAGGAATCTAACGAGAAAACTAGAATCAGGAATTTATGATCCAGAAGACACCAGTGATCACCATGAGAATTACACCTTATGGACAAATGAGAACTGCAAGACATTGTTCTATACTGATGACCTGTATATTCCAGTCGTGGATTTGCACATTACATTTACAACTGTCTCTTCTTCATCCAAGTTAGATGATGACTTTCCGTTCTCTAAGACATCCATCTCACAAAGAGTTTTATGTTCACTGTGCATCACAGTTGTGTGTTTATGTGTAGAGTGCCATCATGTTGCAGCCAACTTAGATGACTCCATAGGATTTTCAAAGCAAGAGACGAACAAAGGTGATTTGCCATTGCCTGTGTAGCAACCCTGGGCTTCCTTGGTGGCCCCCCATCCAAGTACTAACCAGGGCTGACCCCGCCTAGTTTCTAAGGTCTAACAAGATCAGGCTAGCCTGGACCATCCAGGTTAGGGTTCATCATGGTTAGGGCTCTACATATAATAGTTCCCTGTTGATCTCTCTGGTATGGTTGTTCATTGGGACACTTTGATCTCTCTTCTTATCCTTATGAGTTTAATTATTCTGTTCCCTCCTCATCCAGGTCAGTCATGGTCTGTTCCATCTTCTTCTTCCAGTGTTTTTTGTGTGTCTTGTGGGTTTTTCCCCTGTGTTTAATAACAACCTGCAAGGCCAGAAACCTTTCCACATATAACATTTGTTGTACTATTTATTATCCTGATACATTTAAAAAAGACCTTCTAAGTACCATTCTCCAAACTGAAAAAATTATACTAAGTAGCATACAATGGCAACAGATGAATTCTACTGGATTCTAGTGAATTCTGTTTCAGTTAGTAAAAAAAAGTTGTTCTTCATTCCTAAGTGCTTATGCAACTCATTTGTCTTGAAAGAAGTTAATTTGGGTTGAGAGAGCCTTGAATACTACTTGTACAAATCCATTAATTGAATGCAAGTTTACACAGTCATAGTATTAAGCATGCTTAAAGGTGAGACAAATTTCCTTCCATTGAGTTGGCTGCACGTAATTTCAAATAGAAAAATATTAACTGATTAAGAGGCAGGCTGCATCTGGGCTAAGGGAAGGAAACCCAAGGGAACTATGGGAGGGAAACCCATGTGGCCTGTCTGAGTCATTATGATCTAATCCAACTAGAGGCATTTCTTCAGGGTCTCAGGCAAAGAAAAATCCTTCCATCCAAAATTTTCTGCCCAGGTTCCTTCAATTAGAGCTGCTGTGAACTGAACACGAGACCTATGCATCCAGAGCATAGGCTGTGCCACCAGAGTACTCCTAAGGGTCTGACAACTATTGATTGTGTTGACGCACTGTTTTGTAACCTGCCTTGAGTCCAAGTGAGAAAGGCAGACTATAAACGACATACATAAATTTGATCCTCAACAGCAACAACAACATTGTGACCATGGTTAGATTCAGAGAGAGTGACTGGCCTGAGGATACCCTGTGAGCCTCCAGAGCAGAATTGGAGTTTAAATCTGGGGCTCCCGGATCCTAGTATGGCACTGTAACCACTACAGTGGTTCCATTTCCCTCTCTATCCACTGCTGATCCCATGCTTGTGGTCAATGGTGACTCCCATTGCTCCTATCTAGAAGTCTTTTTTTAACTGTGTTCGTTAAATGAATAGGATACTGAATACTTGGATTCAAACATGACCTCATTCACATATGAGTTGAGCCTTCTTTCTGGATCGCTTGATCATTGTTCCGAGTTCAGTTCAGATGCCATGTCAAGAGGCTTGGTGCCTGTGCAGTAGCCACTTGTGCTACAGGGTCATCATGGCTGGATCATGCTTGGTAAACAGTGGTTGGTAAAATGAGAGCCAGTGTTGTATAGTGGTTAGAATGCTGGGCTAGAACTGGGAGACGAAGTTTCGAATCTCTGCTTGCCATACTGGGTGATCTTGGGCCAGTCATTCTTCCTCAGCCTAACTGACCTCACAGGGTTCTTGTGAGGATAAAACCAAGGACAGGAGAATTATGTCTGTCACCTGAAGAAGAAGAGCAGGATAAAAATGCACCAGACAAGCTACAGACAAGTAACTTATGTGTTGCAGCTTGCTGCTGCTTTTGAATAATATCTGTTTTGTAAAGTGCCTTTTAATTACTGGGGCAGCAGATACAGTGGTGAGGCAGCTGCAGTGAAGCAATATGTAATTGTGCAGGTGCAGTCAAACTGCTACTCAAGGAGGCAGTCTCCTATTTAATTGAGGGAATTTGCTTAAGGAAACAGAGCGAGGGGCGGGTAACTGGGATTCTCCACCTATATATACCAGGATTTTTCCCCTTTAAAAGAACTCTCAAATAAACCAGGCCGATGTTCAACCAGAAAGACTTTTTTAAAAAGAGAAATAAAAGGGCAAAACACACTTAAAAACATACAAGACTATAATTACAGGATCTTGTAGAAGTCCACAGAAGAGCATCAAAATGGCCAGTGTTTCACAGGCAGAAGAGAAGAAACCCACAAAGTGGGGGGTGCATGCTGTTGGTGCCAGGAACACACACACACTGCTATGGAACAGTGTGTTTGCAATTATAGGGAAATTTCCCATGGACAGTTTCCCCCCAAAACAATAGCATGATTGCTTTTGGGGGGATGAACAGTGATCTTAGAAAACCTTGATGAGTTTACCTGAGGTGAACTATAGGTGTTAATGCTTCTTGATGACCCTCCGAGTACCAGACAGGAGAACTACCAGGCTTTGTGAATAGTGTTAAGTGTTATATAATAAGAGTAAATGGGTGAAGGGGAGGTGGGTGGGGCTAGGTGAGGTTGTTGCCCAGTAGAGCTTCTGATTAGCCACAGGACATCTGGTTGGCTATGCAGGTTAAAAATAACTTTGTTTCAGTGGCAGCTGCCACCAAAGTGTCTGTTTTACTCTCTCTTACCTCCCTTTCCCAGTGTATGTTTAATTACTCTTCTTCTCCCCCGCACTTGGGAATAGCATGATTGCTTTTGGGGGGATGAACAGTGATCTTAGAAAACCTTGATGAGTTTACCTGAGGTGAACTATAGGTGTTAATGCTTCTTGATGACCCTCCGAGTACCAGAGGGGAGAACTACCAGGCTTTGTGAATAGTGTTAAGTGTTACATAATTAGAGTAAATGGATGAAGGGGAAGGGGGTGGGGCTAGGTGAGGCTGTTGCCCAGTAGAGCGTCTGATTTGCCACAGAAGATCTGGTTGGCTATGCAGGTTAAAAATAACTTTGTTTCAGTGGCAGCTGCCACCAAAGTGTCTGTTTTACTCTCTCTCACCTACCTTTTCTGGTGTATGTTTAATTACTCTTCTTCTCCCCCGCACTTGGGCTTCTTCCCTGTGTGTTGCTCTGCCTCCTGTGGCAGCCATTTTGTGGTTGTGCCCACCACCCTGTGTCCAAATTCCAAATGTGCCCACAGGCTCAGAAAAGTTGGGGACCCTGGCTTTAGAGAGTCCAATCTCCCTTTGTCAGATAGGGAGGATCAGATAGACCCACTGAAATGATACCCTCGCTTAGATGTCCATTCTTGGAGTATTTACAAATGTACATGTCTGCTTTGAGTGGGTGTGTTCACTCCTCTGTTTCTGGAAGAACAGTGTGAGAAATATCTCTTGAGCATCGATTCCCTGTTGTATAAACAGCTGGGGAAAGAATGAAAGTGGTATTCTCAATAAAGGGTGTCCTGCATTCTGAAGCAAGACCCACTCCCACAGAGCATATGCTCATGATTGTTTAATACTCACTGGCCTTAACAAGCGCTTTAATAAAATACACTAATGAGATTTATAATTTCCCAATACAATCCCTATTTAAATTTATTAGGACTATTACCATAAGATTATTAAAATATATTAGTGCATTCATTGGAATTGCAATTCTTTTGTGATAGTTTGAATACAATAAATGTTTCTAATTAACTAACACTCTGATAGCATGGGGAAAAATTTTTCTTACGTCTTCTGTTTCAGATTAAATGAATTGGTTTTCTTGTTAACTATCATTATAAAATATATATTAAGGGTTAACAACTATATTCTGGCTACCCATTTATTAGCTAATTTCACAGTCTGTGTGAGTGCTTTAATTATACTGCAGAAGGAAGCTCTGAAATCTCCCTCTATTTGCAAACCATGAAAGTCTCTTTTGGGAAGCATATAGGCTGAAATCCAACAGGAACACTGAATATGTCCGAGCAGATTTCCCAGTGGCTAAGTGGATAGTCTTTGAAGATCTTGATAGTTCATACTCCTCCAAATATTATGGACTGGGTCACTGATTGTCTAGATTTACTGTCTAAATAATGAGTGATAGGTATGCAATACCCTAAATACATTTAAAGCCATATAGAATGGGATGGATCCTTACCCTGTCCTGACACTCCACTTGTATGTATACCTCACCTTTCCCTTTGGTTCTGAGTGTGAAGCAGGAGACTGCCCCAAGTTTTACTGGCTCTGCCACTGGAGGAGCAAGGCTCCTTAGTTGGAGCAAGGCTCCTTAGGCTGGGGGAGGTCTATTTGGAAGATGGTTGGATCCACCACACTGTCTGCATTAGGGATGCCAGCCTCCAGGTGGGACTCTCCAGACTCCAGAGATCAGTTCCCCTGGAGAAAATGGAGGTTTGGAGGGTGGACACTATGGCATTGTACTCCACTGAGGTCCCTGCACTCCACAGACCCAAATCTCCAGGAGTTTCCCAAATTGGATCTGGCACCCCTTCCCCCCACACCCTCCACCAGTGGCCAGGGAGGGACCTGGCAGCTCTTAGTCTACATGCCCAGGGAAAGTTCTATGCAGGGCTATTTTTGGGCAGGAACGCACAGGAACGGAGTTCCGGCTGGCTCCCAAGTTGGCCACGCCCAGCAGGAACCCGTTAGCATAATAGGCCACACCCAATAGCAGAAACTCATTAGGATTGGCTACATTAGGGGTGTGTGGCCTAACATGCAAAGGAGTTCCTGCTCCAAAAAAAGCCCTGGGTTTTGACAGCAAACAAGGTAAACAGAATAAGAAGCGAAAGGTGGGTGTGGCTGGATTACCACACTTCTGGTAATATGGGGGTGTGGCCTAATATGCTAATGAGCTGTGCGGTCATGGGTGTGGCCTAATATGCTGATGAGTTCCTGCTGTTGGGTATGGCCTATTATGCTAATGAGTTCCTGCTGGGCTTTTCCTACAAAAAAAGCCCTGGTTGTATGTCAAGAAGATCTCAACAACCAGAGAAGCCATGATTTTATAGAATGGGCTACATCTGGTGTCTGTTTCCATGTTTGAGCAATGACCCACCATCCTGCAAGCACAAGGCCTTCCCTTTTTAATGAAAGGGTCTGTTCAATGGCTTGCAGTGGCTTCTATTAGTAATAAAATGCCAGAAGCACGAAGAGCAAAGCCCAACCATAGCCATGACCTCAAGTACTGTCAATGCCTTCAGTTAGGAAGAGCCACACTCAGCAGTATTGCACGTACTTTGTATGCACAAGGTCCAGTGTTCTATCCATGGCTCCTGCAATCCAAGAGCTGACAATAGCCTATTCTTCACCTTCCAGAGTTGCTCATACTCAGGAGGATTTATGGACTAAAGGTCACACTCAGTAAAAAGCAACGACAAGTTCGTGATGTCTTCTGAATTGAAGTAGTTGAAGACTGGTGGACCTTCCAGTATCCACCCTTGCTAATATAGCATTTGGACAATATTGTTCTGGCAAGTTCCATCACTCAAAGCAGTTCACAAAGCAGGATGTCATCAGTTTTGCTGTATTCAGGAGGGAAGAAGCCGGCAAGGGGGGGGGGAGATCCAGAGGATTTCTAGCTTTTTGTGATTCAAGATGTGTTAATGCAGGCTACTGTAGTTGTAGTATGTAACTGTAATAAGGGGGGAAAGATGCAGTTCCTTTCTAAGCATTTGTTCATGAACTGTAAGCTGCCTTTGCAGTTCCATCAATATTTCAGAAAGAAAGAGCTAGATTTTGGGAGTGTAAGCTTTCAAGAATCAACACTCCCTTCATCAGCTTTGATTCTCAAAAGTTTATACCCTGAAAATCTTGTTGGTTGCTAAGGTACTAGTGTACTGGAATCTGGTTCTTCTATTGTAGGTCAACATGGCTACCCTCTTAAAAGTATTCAAGAAATGGTATATTGAAGTTGTGGTAATGTGCAGTTTTATTTGACCTGTATTTAATTAATTTATTTTTATATTTATTCCCCATGTTTCTCCCCAATGGGGAACCAAAGTGGCTTTCAATGTCTTCCTCTCTTCCTCCATCTTCTCCTCCCAACCACCATGCAGTGAGATGGGTTAGACTCAGAGAGAGTGACTGGCCTAATGTGACCCACTGAGCTTTCCATGGCCGAGTCAGGTTTCATACCAGAATCTCCTGGATCCAAGTCTGGCACTCTAACCACTACACCACACTGCATCTCAAAAACACTGTTTTTAATTGATCGATCAGTTAAAAGGTTGATGTTTATTTAAACAACTGTTAACAGCTGTGCATATGATTAAAATTGTATGTGATTTTTGCGCATCAGTTACACAAAGTCTGAGTAATTTATTGTAGTTGCATTGAATCGCTTGCTGTCTTGTTTTCCACTAAAGTTTTTTCTTATATGTATGAAATTGCTAATTAGTAGAACTTACTTGCTGTGGTCTACTAGACTTCTCAGGTTTGCAATAATCGGTCATGATAAAGCTTTAGTATCACATCAAAGAACATTAATTAGGGCAGGTTAAACAAAAAAAACAATTAAAAAGATCCTATATTCCCATGCTGCTGCATTTGACCACTTGCTGCATAGACTGAAGGCAAAGATGAGAGGATTTTCTTTTTCAGAGCTGTTACATCCCTCCCAAGATGCAGAAAAAAGCCTGGGGTTACATGCATAGTGTGAAACGGAAATTATTATATCAGTGTTATGAAACCTTAATAGGATAAGGCTGACAGGTTCACATTCAGGGATCAAAGGCACTCCATGTCTCAGAAAGTTAAGCTCCATACCCGAAAGGCAGAGAGAGAGAGATGCATCCGACACACATACTGTTTAACATAAGTAAATTCACTCAGATCTTGGATAAATTTAGGTTAGGAATATTTGTTCACTTGGGCACTAGAATATGTATACTCTTTGCCAAGAGGTGTTCTGTGATGCTATTAGTAAAACAAGAAACCCCCTTTTCTCAAAAAAAAGAAAAGAAAGAAAATACAATGAAAGAAAGAAAGAAAGCAGTGAATCATTCTCACCTTGCGGAATAGAAGCAGTTTCCTTTTCTTCCTACCTACAATTTCCTGTCTATATATTTTGCACTTTGTTACGATTAATTTTTTCTAATCATCATGACATACATTTCAGAACTTCCACTGATGCACAGATCTCTTCAGCTCAGTTCAGAATTAGCTTGGTGTTTATGTGCCTTCTCATCTGGTGGTGCAAAAAGCTGCTTTTTTCTCCAAAACTTTCCTCCCAAGTTGCAATGCAATGCGCATATACATACTGACAGTGTCACATGCAATCAATATTGTATTTCCCCCTGGGTATTATTTTACATGCCCTTTACTCACCTGATAGGGCTAGAGATCGCAGAGAGATGCACAGAAAATCTTTTACCTTACAATCAAATTCAAGAGAGTGTTTTGGGTCCCTATGAAGGATAACCACAAAAAGCTTTTCCAAAAAAATGAGAGATCTCATTGATCCAAACCTAGAAGTTGTTCATCAAACAAAAGGTGGTTTTCACCAGGGTCCAGTCACATAATTTGCAGGATTCAGTGAGAGTTTTATTGATAGGAAATTGTTAACATTAAAGAAGTCATGTGAATGTACATATAATATAGCTCCCTTCCCCAGAATTCCCTCACAACAGCGTGGATCAAAAGTTTCAGTGAATGCACATACAATCCATGTAAAGTGTAGACAATTTTTCTTTATATGTGCACTGAGTCATTCCCTTGTTCCATTCAACTCATGTACAGTTGCATGTGTCACTGAAATCACACATTTACCTAGGTACTAATGTTGTGTTGTTCAGTTGCACAGTCGGGTCCGACTCTTCGGGACCACATGGACCATATCACACCAGGCCCTCCTGTCTTCCACTGTCCTCCAGAGTTTGCTCAATTTCATGCTCATTGCATCGATAACACTGTCTAACCATCTCATCCTTTACTGTCCCCGTCTTCTTTTACCTTCAATCTTTCCCAGCATCAGGGTCTTCTTCAGTGAGTGCTCCCTTCTCATTCGGTGGCCAAAGTATTTGAGCTTCAGCTTCAGTATCTGGCCTTCCAGGGAACAGTCAGGGTTGATTTATTTTAGGATTGACTGATTTGATCTTCTTGCAGTCCAAGGGTCTCTCAAGAGTTTTCTCCAGCACCATAATTCAAAAGCATCTATTCTTTGGCGCTCGGCCTTCCTTATAGTCCAACTCTTGCAGCCAGACATTACTCCTGGGAATACCATCACTTTGACTATACGGACTTTTGTTGGCAGGGTGATGTCTCTACTTTTTATTATGCTGTCTAGGCTTGCCATTAAAAGTAGCAGGTGTCTTTTAATTCCATGGCTGCAGTCACCAACTGCAGTGATCTTGGATCCCAGGAACGTGAATTCTGTCACTGCTTCCACCCAGTTTTATTTGTAAACTAAACGCAACTGAATGTTGGCTTTTTCTTCAAACACATGATTGCATGTACATGCAGGATGTATGTACATGTTACAATTGCATGACCAAGAAAAACATGTACATGTTACAAGTGGCATGTTACAGTTGCATGACCAAGGAACACAACAAGTAGTGTGATTGTTATGTTTGGGGAGGGGTTGTAGTAGGGATCCCACGCCCCCCCCGGGGGGTGGGGAAAACCCCACCCCAGAGGCCCATTCCCGGCGCCGGCGGATCGGGCCCCGGGGGGAACTCCACCCCGACGTGCACATCACCCGGAAGTGACGTGGGCACGCTGGGCACGCTGGGGGCGAGGTCATGGCCATACCTGTGAAGGTAGATGGGGCTGAGAGAGCTCTCTCGAGAACTGCCCTTGAGAGAACAGCTCTGACAGAACTATGGCTTGCCCAAGGTCATCCAGCACCTGCAAGTGGATGAGTGGGGAATCAAACCAAATTCTCCCAGATTAGAGTCTTCACACTTAACCTCTACACCAAACTGGCTTAAATTTAACTGTTGAACAAGTTCTTGGCAAAATCTGCAGCATCCCTACCAATAATTAATTGAAGACCGAGTGCTTTTTAAAAAGTAAAATAGAGATGCTTATTTTTGTTTGTGCTAGGATAAAATGTTGTTAGTGAATATTTATGGTGCATAAAAAGAAGTTTGGAAGTGTCTGAATTGTTCTGCAAAGGACCCCCATCCAAAAAGCTTTACCTTTTCCAAAGTATTTCTTTCAGTTGGACTCCAGCTTGTTCCAACAGACGATTTTATTTATTTATTTATTTTTAGATTTGTATCCCGCCCTCCCAATGGCTCAGGGCGGCTAACATGCGGCAGAGCCGAAATGAATAGATAAAATACAATAAAATAAGCAACATTTAAAACCACAATAAAACCCAAACAATGATCAAGGTGCTCTGATCTTCCTATGCAAATCATTCAAGATGGGAAACAATAAACCCAGTTCGGCGGCCAGCTGTCTCAACAGTGCGGTCTCCCACAGTGCTGTTCTATACGCTTCTGCCAGGCGATGCTTGCACCCCAGGATAGGGGCAAATGATGAAGCACTACCAAGATGGTGGGATAGTGGCAGCGGCTCCTACTCAAAAGCCTGGCGGAAGAGCTCCGTCTTACAGGCCCTGTGGAACTTCACAAGGTCCCGCAGGGCCCGGATCTCCTCTGGGAGCTTGTTCCACCAGGTGGGAGCCACCACCGAAAACGCCCTGGCCCTAGTAGGGGCAAACTTAACCTCTCGGGGACCTGGAACTTCCAGGAGATGGAGGCTCCCCGATCGTAGTGCTCTTGGGAGAACATACGGAAAGAGGCGGTCCTTCAGGTAAGCCAGACTCCGGCCATTTAGGGCTTTAAAGGTAAGAACCAGCACTTTGAAGTGAATCCGGTATGCTATTGGTAGCCAGTGCAGTGCTTGCAGCCCGGGCTGGATGTGGTCTCTCCTAGAAAGGCCCATCAACAGCCTGGCCGCAGCATTCTGCACTAGCTGCAGCTTCTGGATTTGCAACAGAGGCAGCCCTAAGTAGAGAGCGTTACAATAGTCAAGCTTCGAGGTGACCGTCACATGGATCACAGTGGCCAGGTCTTTACGGTCAAGGTAGGGGACCAACTGCCGAGCCAGCCGCAGATGGTAATAGGCCGCCCTAGCAGTGGTTGCCACCTTGGCCTCCATCGTAAACTAGGAGTCCAGGAGCACCCCCAAACTCCTAACCTCCCGCGCAGGCACCAACGGCACCCCGTCAAAGGCTGGGAGAGGGAGCCCCAACCCCAGACCGGTCCGACTCAGGCCCAGGACCTCCATATTTGCCAGGTTTAATTTCAACCGACTCAGTCTGAGCCAACCAGCCACAGCTTGCAACTAACTTAAGGTGGGTGGCTTCTTATTTCTGGGTATATGCTTGAGAAAACCCAGAAACATGTAGCCAAGTGTAAGACCATTTTCACCACATTTCATCCACGCCCCTTCAGCTGCCAAAATGGCACTACAGGATTTACAAAAAGCAAACTTTCCCCCCCAAGAAACCTGACCCCCCCCATCTTGGTTGAGCCCAAATGTTTGTACCAGGTAATCTCTTTGCTTCCTCTCTCTCAAGGTAATATTTTGTTTGTTTGTTTGTGTTTTGTTCTGGACACTGAAGAAGAAGAACAGTCTTTTATACCTTAAGGAGTCTCAGAGCAGCTTACAATCGCCTTCCATTCCTCTCCCCACAACAGGCATCTTTTTAGGAAGGTGGGGCTGAGATGATTCTGAGGGAACTTTGACTGGCTCAAGGTCACCCAGCTGGGTTTCTTGTGGAGCAGTGCGGAATCACACCTGGGTCTCCAGATTTGAGTCCTCCACTAGGCCATATGAAGTACAAAGTTACTACCATCCTACGTTGGTCACAGACTATTTGACTTTTCAGTATAGCACAGTTCCCAAGGAAGAATGTCTAGCATGCTTGACAGACTTCTGGGAGGTGGGGTAGGGAGGTAGCAGAATTTCCCTTCTCACTTTTTCCAAAAATTCTTACATATCTTAGCAAGAAACTAATTATTTGAAAAGTCTGAAATGACTGCAGCTGCCAAATGGTCTCACAGTTAGCAACCAAGTATATAAATTAAAAAGAGAGCTTGGGGGCACTGGGCAAGCCTGCCTGTCCTCTTTTGCAAGCCAGGTTTGTTCCCAGAGTGTCAGATGACAATTAAAGGAACTGAAGCTTGGTGAAGTTTAGAGGGCAAACTACCTGAGTCACTTTGTACTGTTGGGGGGTGGAATTAAGGAAGTGATTTACCTATAGGATACTCTTAATGGATGAGACAACTTCAGAGTCATAAATGTCTCCAGGAAGGAGGAAGTTCATTTTTTTGTAATGAGTGTAGTTCTGACATCTTCATTCTCTTTTTGGCAACCCCTTGCCCCCTAATGAGGCATCTGTTTCAAGTCTGGATATGGCAAGAGTTCAGCCCCTAACATTCACCCCTATTTCCCTACGTTTTCTCCTAGTGGTACCTCATGGTGTCAAAATTGGCTGGTGTCTCTCCTACATATATAGCCTGATGTACCTCCACCCACTGCACTATGACACATTCATAGTAAAGTATATGGATGCTTCCAAAAATCTCATTTTCTATTTTCTTTTATTTCTCTATAAATGTTTGTCCCACCTATCTTCTGAAGGCCCTGACCTGGATGGCCCAGGCTAGGATGATCTTGTTAGGTATCAGAAGCTAAGTGCGGGGAGGGGGGGCTGGTTAGTATTTGGATGAGAGGCCACCAAGGATGGTCCATGGTGACCAGGGCTATTTTGGGGCAGGAACGCACAGGAATGGAGTTCCAGCTGGCTCCCAAGTTGGCCACGCCCAGCAGGAACTCATTAGCATAATAGGCCACACCCAACAGCGGGAACTCATTCGGATTGGCTACAATTAGGGGTGTGTGGCCTAACATGCAAAAGGCCCTGGGTTTTGACAACAAACAAGGTAAAGAGAATAACAAGCAAAAGGTGGGTGTGGCTGGATGACCACACTTTTGGTAACATGGGGGGGTGGCCTAATATGCTAATGAGTTCCCGCTGGGCTTTTTCTACAAAAAAAGCCCTGATGGTCACTATGCAGAGTCAGGCAATGGCAAACCATGAGAACTCAGAGCAGTGTATGTAGAACTCCTCCCACTCTTCTAATCCTTGCAACATCTCAGCAAAGTAGTTTAGGCTGAAAGATGACTCGCTGCAAGGATTTGAACCCATGTTTGCCTGATCTTAATTCTATAATCTAACTTCTACATCATATTTTTTCCCTTACTGCAAATTTGGGAGTTATATAGTGTCACACCTTTTTTTTTCTGAAGTAAACAAATATCTACCATTTTTCTGGGGATATTAAAATTCCAAACTTTGTACAGAACCTTGCACTTCTGCGGTTTCCCACAGCTTTCCAGTTCTTCATTTCATTTGTTTCTTTCATTCCATCTGACTCTGGGTTATCATCATTCTAGGGTTGCCAGGTCCTACCTGGCTGCCAGCAGAGGGCTCCAGGGTCCGCCCCGCACTGCAGTGACGTTCTCCGGAAGTGATGTCATGTTGCCGATGTTGGGGCGTGATGCTCTAGTTTTGGGGCAAAACTATGATTTGAGCCCAATTTTACCATAGAGTTTTGCCCAAAAACTAGAGCATCACCTTGATGTCGGCAACATGATGACATCACTTCCGGGTGATGCCATTATGTCATATCCGGGGTCATTTGCAGGTGGGGTTTCCCACACTGGCCAGCTAGCCAGCCGTGGAAAGGAGCCCGCAAAAGCAGGGGAACCCCCACTCAGACCAGGGGCTTGGCAACCCTACATTATCCACACAGTGGTGGTGGAAAGTGTCATCAAGTAGCGGCTGACTTATGCTGACTCCGTAGGGCTTTCAAGGCAAGAGATGTTCAGAGGTGGTTTGCCATTGCCTGCCTCTTCGTAGCAACCCTGGTATTCTGTGGTGGTCTCCTATCCAAATACTAGCCAGGGTCAACCCGAGAACTGAAAAGATCAGGCTAGCCTGAGCCATCCTGACCAGGACCTCAACATGGTACACAGTGCTTTTAAATTGAGGTCAAGGCTTGCTTTGGCATGGGACGTACTTCCCCACAGGCAGGGCTATTTTTGGGCAGGAACGCACAGGAACGGAGTTCCGGCTGGCTCCTGAGTTGGACACGCCCAGCAGGAACTCATTAGCATAATAGGCCACGCCCAACAGCAGAAACTCATTAGGACTGGCTACATTAGGGGTGTGTGGCCTAACATGCAAAGGAGTTCCTGCTACAAAAAAAGGCCCTGGGTTTTGACAACAAACAAGGTAAACAGAATAAGAAGCAAAGGGTGGGTGTGGCTGGATGACCACACTTCTGGTAACATGGGGGTACGGCCTAGTATGCTAATGAGCTGTGTTGTCAGGGGTGTGGCCTAATATGCTAATGAGTTGCTGCTGTTGGGTGTGGTCTATTATGCTAATGAGTTCCTGCTGGGCTTTTTCTACAAAAAAGGCCCTGCCCACAGGAATTTCCCCCAAAGCACTCCTATAATTTGTGTATGTTGGAACAATGCCAACAGAGTGAATGATGTGATTCATTCCCATGCAAACGTCAGCCCGCCCCCCAGAAAGGAGGATGTTTCCATGGGAAAGCTCCATCTCAATTGCAACATTTAAATTAGGCTTAAGTTACCAGATCTCATTTGCTGACTTCAATCCATCTACCCCATTTCATTGTGAGCCTCCATGTTTAAACATTTTTTTTGCTCACAGGATATTGTTCTCAGGATCATTGAAATTAGGGTTATAAATCTTGGGTGCAAATGAGACCAAATATCAAAAGAGCCTCTGAAAACTGTGTCTGTGCAGTAGCATTGATTTTCTTTTAATCTTTGCTTGCCCTGGGAAATGTTTAATTGGGATCAATTTTTCTTCTTGTCTCAAGGAATCAAGAGCTTGACTTGGAGTGAAGAGACAATTTATTATAAAAAGTATGAGAATGCTTAAATGGTTAATTGCTCATTGTAAACTTGCCGTGTCCCTCTTGAGTTCTCTGAGGGGCCTTAATATTGGATCTTGGGGTATGTTGTAATAATCCCATTGTCATTATCTGCTGCCATTGAAAAGCACCAATGAAGAAACCTTCACTAATGCTCCACAAGGCAGAAAAGTCAATTAAAAAGAGGGATACCATTCTCCAGGTGGGGGCAGGGGGATCCCCTGCTTTTGTGGGCTCCTGCCTACTGCTGGCCAGCTGGCAGGCCAGAAGAAATTCCCCCCACCCCAACACCATGCATGATGTCAGGAGGGTGACACTCTGCTTTTTGGGCAAAACACTATGGTTTGAGGCCATTTTTACCATAGAGTTTTGCCCAAAAAGTAGAGTGTCACTCCCGATGTCACCAGTGTGCTGACATCACTTCTGGGTGACATCCGTGCATCCCATGACGTCTCCACACACCCTGGAACATCCCCCCGCCAGTGCAGTGAAGGGACCTGGCAACCCTAAGAAGGGGAAATGCCATCAATCTAGGTTTTAGTGGCTCTGGCCAGTCTTCCCAGAGGCTCCTTGCCTCTAATCACCTCATGTGACTAGTTCTCTTAGGATTGTGTTATGTCCGCGGAACGCCATTGGGCGCCCGCGATACAGTGGAGCTTGAGTCCAAAGAACAATGAGGACTAAGCTCCTGCACCCTGCCTCTAGGGGAACCAATGGGACATTGGCGGGAGGTTTGAATGCGCCAATGGGATTCCGCAGGGGTTCCCCAGACTGTATATAAGCGGCCGGTCGGCCGTTGGTGGGGGTGCGTGTTGTGTACTAATAAAGTGTGCCGTGTATCATGCGTGCCTCGCTAGTTCTTCCATGCGGCTAACCCACTACACAACAGATTGTGAGTCTCCAGGTAGGGCCTGAGGTTCTCCAACTGTTCTCCAGACTACAAAGATCAGTTTCCTTGATAAAGTGACAGCTTCAGAGGGTTGACCCTATGGCGTCTGATCCCTGCTGACCCACCTTCCCTAAGCTCCACCCTCCTCAGCCTCCACTCCCAAATCTCCAGGAATTTCCCAGCCCAGAGTTGGCAGCCATATGTTCTCTCCACTTTGAAATGCTGAATCAGAGATGCTTCTGCACGACAGCCCAGGACATCCCAGTTTTAGTACAGAGGCAGGTAAATCACTCCCGGTGTGATCATATACAAAATAACTGTGTAAAGGACAGCACTGTGCGTGTCTCAGCATTTGGTGATTCACAGTTGCATGTGTGAGTTGCTTGTTCTTGTGATAATTTCTGCTTTCTACCACCCATTTTTTATCATAAAATGTATGCAATTGTCAACCATTTCCCCTTAAGCGTTGATAAATTAGAATTGTACATTATGCTTAACAATGACAAACCATGTATTTATCGATATCATATAAATTGTATATTAAAGACCCCTACAACATGCTTACTCAGGAAAAGTCGATCCTTGAAACCAACACCAATGAGCAGAGAGTGAAAGCAGCTGACCAACAAAAAGAAATGAAGCTGGGAACATTTGCCGATCCCTAAAACTGCCTGAACTGAAAGGGATTGCGCTGGAATGTTTGGTCTCGGATTAATGTTCCACACGTGCAGGGGCACACTGAATCCTGATGAAGCATTTCTGGAGGGCTGCACATTAATGTTGCTCTGATGGGACTAGACATGAAATGTGGTCCTTTAGCCTTCTTGTCTGACTCCACGAAAGCGATAAATTTCCAATAGACACGAAAGCTGAATAAATGCAGAGCTGACCTTTTGTTTACAGGATGCCCGGGGAAATCTTTATTAGGCTGCTGAAGTGCTTCAAAAGGTTTTGAATCATTATGCAAGACAAAAATGTCTCCCTTGTGCATCGTTTTGACAGCCAAAATCTGACTCTGTTTCTCACCAAGCAATGCCCTTTCCTCTGGGGTTTCAACATGTCATTGGGTAGTGGCACTGGAGAGAGATTTCAGTGGTATAATTCATGGTCTACATCTGTTTTTTCTTCCAAGAAAGGATTTATTTTAATGTTCTATGTTTTCCCCCCTCAATTGTATGCCCAACATGTCAGCAGTTGACCCCTTAACAGTGCAACTGATTTATGTTCCCATTTTTTGGTCCAAAGAAGAGCCTACAAAGCAACAGGGGGAAATTATTTTTAGCCCTTGATATTCTGTGAATAAGCAATGTATAATTTATATAACATGATTTCAGTAGGTATCACTAAAATATGGGGAACACAGCCATGTGTTGTGTTTATCCCTGGAAACCACTGGGACAACAAAGTGACTTCCTTTGGCTTGATCATGCCCTTAATGGACCAGTCAAAACAGGATGAACACCAATTATACATCTTGCGGACTCTGGCATGGAAAATGAACGTTGGATGAGGTCATTGGCAAATCCCCTCCCCATAACAATGTCAAATCTGCTGCCTGTTAAATGCATTCCACTGTATCAGGGTCCTATTCCTCCTAGGGTTTCAATAGCCTTGTAATAGAGAGCAGTGCCATTGTAGCGATGCTGCCACAGTAGGGATATAGGAAGCACTGGCCTTGTATCTTGTGAACAAATTCTGCGTGTGCTAGATAATATCTGCCACAGAACATGCTTCCTCTTGCACTAGCACTTTCTTTTGTGTTTGTTAAAGCCATTGATCTTGTGCAAATGGAAATTTATTTAAGTTATTTATTTAAAACGTTTGTTAGCCACCTTTCTACCTTACAGGAACTCAAGGCAGTTTACAATGCAGTTGTCATGTCAGCACAACTTGCATGAAACTTGTTCAAAGGATCCAAGCTCTTGTTATGGTTAAATTAATAACAAGAAGAACCCACAATGACTTACCTCTAAAGCCCTATATAAAGCCCTGAGGCAGCGGGCGTCCCCCTCCTTGGGTCAGCACCTATTTACAGCTTGGGTCAACCCCCATTTACAACTTGGGTCAGCCCCTATTTACAGCCTGGGTCTGAGATCCCAAACTTTACAGATCTCTGGGAAATTTATTCCCAGTACTATTAACCAATGAGGTATCTGGCTTTTATTAGAGTTTTATGTTTTACATGTTTTAATGTGGTTTTAATTGTATTGTATTTTATATTGTTGTATTTATTTACACTGTTGGAACCCACCCTGAGCCTGTCAAGGGGAGGGCGGGATAAAAATCCAAATAAATAAAAATAAAAATTACTATTAGAACTATGTCAGCTCGTTACCCCAGCAAAGAAGGATAAGAACCTGGGTGCTAACTAGTATGAAGATGAGAACTAAGAAATGGATCTTGCCTGCAGGCCTCACAATACTCATGATTACTTTACTTATGACAGTTCTTCCATAATGGAACATTTGAGGTTCCACCAGGGGTGTCTGGGGAAATGTAGTCCCCCTGGATGCCCGACGGTGGCTTTCCACAGTGTTCTGTCAACACCACTATGAATTCCTAACAGCATTGTGAAATACTTCTGGGGGACTGCATTTTCCAGGATGCATGTGACGACTCTTCAGAGGCTGTTGAAACTCTTCAAGAGACAAGGGGAAGAAAGGGAGACTGAGAGAGAGAGATTGTTTTCCTCCGTGAGTACAGCAGCTAGGTAAACGAGACTGAGTGAGTAAAGGAAAAGAGAGGAAGAATTTTCTTTCCCAGTCTTGGATATGCAGTCCAACCTGAAGAAGAATTCAGGGCCATGATGTTCACCTTCATATGGATGTCGAGTATCATAAACCACTGAGATTCATATTCCAAATTAATAAACTTTTGAGATGACATAAACTGTATTTCCCCCCTTCTGATCTAGATTTTCATCCATGATGATTGAGCAAAACTACCTAAATATTAATACTGCAGAAACAGCATGGCGGTAATTGTAGGTCTCAACAGAGCACTTTCCTCCCCGAATGGTATCTTTCTGTGATTTTGTGAGGGGTGTTTTACCTCGATGGCTTCAGTAATTGCTGCATACGCGGCCATTTCAGCTGTGTTTCTATTACAACAGGTTGCCACAGCAACAGCTAGCTTCAGAGAGGAAAAAAAAGGTCTATTTGGCAAGCGATACACAGTGGTGTTTGCTTTATAAAGCTGTTTACCCAGGAATTAGCAATCTCTTAACACTGCAAATAGAAGGCAATAGCTTGGGCTTCTTCCATTCTTCTGCCCTGCATGCTAACCTCTGCTGCTCTGTGTAACATTACATAGGTGGAAAACCGAGTAGAACCCCATTTGGAAATAGGTTAGTTCAAGAGGCAACTTGTATCAGTTTGCTTAATCGTCTCTGCTTGCCAAGGGCCATTCTAATTTTCTGGTATCTGTTCCTGGAAGGTCACCCAGTCTGTTTTCAGTTAAAATGTTATTAGTGTGAGTTTCTCGTATTGTTATTCTTCGTGGTTGTGCTCCTTTCCTCAAGTCTTCAGAACTTAAACTTCTGAGTGGGGACGGAGGCATCTTGTATCCAGAGCACATCGATGAAAATGCACATGCATGAACATTAGAGCTCCAGGGTTGCCATTTCACACCCTACAGATCCAGAGAAAATATTTTGAACCCAGGGCTCCCTACTGTGGCTGAGAAGTGGTGGAGCATGGGCACAGGCCTAAGGAGGTCAGCAGCCCAAGACTGAGAAAAGAGCCAGGTTGGGGCGGCAACAGCAAGGGTGGCACTGTCAGAAGGGAAGCCTACCACGGTTAGCTCCTTCTGGAGCAGAAAACTCCGGGGGGGGGGTAAGGCCTCCTCGGAATGAAGGTTTTACTCAAGAGAAGGAGCAGAAGTGGCCAGGGGAGGGAGGAAAAAAGGCCTCTGCCAAAGGAGGTAAGGAAGCAGCCGACTGAAGGCTGGGAGAGGGCTCTGGAGAGGTAGTCTTGGGGCCTTTACAGGTGGGACAGAGGAGCTTTTCACACCAGACCCTGCGGATGGGCTACCCCCTGGCATAAACCTGGAGTTAGGGTGCAGCAGCCAGGGCAGGAGCAGCAGGACCTGGGAGGAGGGCCCAAGTGGGGAAAGCGGCCCTGACAGTGTGGTGTAAATGGGTGAAGGTGAAGAGTGGGCTACCCCCTGGCATAAACCTGGAGTGAGGGTGCAGCAGCCAGGGCAGGAGCAGCAAGACCTGGGAGAAGGGACCCAAGTTGGGAAAGCAGCCCTGACAGTGTGGTGTAAATTGGTGAAGGTGAAGGGGGCATGAGCTGGCTGAGCCAGAGGGTGGTGACTGATTTCTGCAGTTGGCCGTGTGAAGGAATTCCAGCCCTTCACGTACCTGTTTAACAGTTCTTGTGTACTTCCTCCTATCCTCAACAGGGGGGTGTAATACCTGGTCATGGGGGCATCACACTGTGCTAGCATATTGGCAGATGGTTATATTTTTATAATATACTTTGAAGCTAAAGGACAAACACACTTAGGTTTTAGAAAAATAGAGGATGGCGCTGTTGCAGAGCAAAGGAGTAAGCAGGCAACAGAGAGAGTGCATAATTGGAAACATTATGCATCTCTTTTTTATTGTTGAAATATTGGAAGCCATTGCTCTGGGCTACATATATCTCTCTGCTTCCAGGTGGGGAGGGAGTTCCTCTTTTCCTCCTTATGAGTTGGATAATTTTGCAGCTGGTGTCAAGAGTGTCATGGAATTATTATTTTTTTCGTCCTTGTGGCTGTGTGGACTGTTAGATTCATGGGATCTTCAGTTTCTTTTTGTGCTTGTTATATGTGTGCATCACTGGATGCCCAACTCTGAGTGCTGCTGACTTATCTGTCAAGAGACATTTATATTGACTGTTATTTTGTTTGTCTTGCGCATAGATGCTATTTTATGCTTTGAATCTGGCAATTCAGCTGCCACTGGCGGATGAGTGTTCCTGAACCTGTCCATGGAATTTTTAATCCATGTTTTAAAGCCAAATATGCATTTAGGATTTCGGTGTTACATTAGTCCCTTTAAGAAAATGTAAAAATTTTCTGTTCAAGAAAAAATCCTTATTTTACTCTGTGTGTGTGTGTGAAAATTTGGTCATATCTGTGGATTATTAAATACAGAGATTGGGGCCATGAACAGACAGATCTTTCTACAATCACTGGGCAATTTGATACTATAACCCACCCAGACCAAACTGCTTGCTACTATATAGCAGCAGCCACTCCAAAACAGCCAGTGGGGTGCAGTGGTTGGATTTTCAGATCAGGATTTGCGAGACCCAGATTCAAATTTCCATGCAGCCATGGTGCTCACTGGATGACCTTGGACCTGTCACTTGTTCCCAGCCTAACCTACCTCACACAGTTGTTGTGAGGATAAAATGGAAAATATGAGAATGATGTAAGCTGCTTTGGGTCCCCATTGTGGAATAAGGTAAGGTATGAAAGATAGATAATAAATGTATCTGGAGATGGGGACAGATAAAAATGTTGGTGGGTGGGTGGGTGGGGAGATGAGAAGGAAGCAGAGAAAGATGAGGATATGGAGGCTGCCAGGAGAAGAAAAAGAGGAAATGGGTTTTGGAGGGGGATACAGAGGAAGGCGAGGTACCCATCTTTAAGTAATTGCATTTTCTTCACTGTGTAACTGGATCTAGCCCAGTGGCTGACACAGCACAACTAGGCCTGGACCAGGAACCAGAATCATGTAGTTTTCCCAGGGGGAGGGAAGGAGGAAATGCTGAAGGGGGGGGCAACTAAAGGTTAGTTGGCTGGTGGGTAGGAAGGGCAGAAGGAAGCAAGAAAAAGGGAGAGGCTATTAAGGCTTTTAGGGAAGGAAAAGAGGAAACTTGGATGCCCCTCAGAAAGTCCTTGAAGGTCCTTCATTTTGGGGGGGGTGGGGGTAGACTGCATATATAACATCAAGTGGAACTTCTGTTGGCCATCTAAGCTCTAGAAAAAGATGTACAACTATTACTAAACTTTCTCACGGTCTTGTGGCTATGATTAGCTTTCCCCATGAAAATACATGAATAAATGAAGTTTCCTTGTAGTAGCTACATTCACATATTACAGTGAGTCCATGGATATCCTGCGTGAATCTGTTAGTAATGCATGTTCACTTTAAAAATGAGAATAGTGGGCCAGTACCTGAATAAGTATGGCATTTAAAATCATAGGCTCACCTTGGCATATGTTGAATGTAACATGAGAATTACTCAACACACTTATAAGGAAAAAACAAGCATACATTGCAGCCCCAGTGGTGAACGGGTGGCTGGGTGCTGGGCCAAAAATGGAAACAACACCTTTTTGTAGGTTTAACAGGCCACAACTTTAGTGATTACAGCTGTAGAGGTTTGGCTTGACATGGGGCGATGGATCCAAAGCATCGAGCCACCCATCTGCTGCCTGATAGAAAGCTTGCCTTCTGAGGGGAAACTATCTTGGGATGGCAGACAAATGGAAATACCTGGGTAGAGGCCACTATGTGTTCTCCTGCCACTTGAGGGTGAGGAGAGCACAGCAGCCCCCTTCTAAGCATCCACCCCCAAGCCTCCTTAAGGACACCCCCATCTGGGGTGATGGCCACGCAGTCCCAGCCTTTCCCCCAGATGGATTCAGCCTTGTGCCAAAACCATCTACCAGAAGAGAGCAAAAACACAAAACCAAAACAAATGCATACAAAATAACCAAGGAACAGCACATATAAAACCAAAACAAGGGAGGGATGGGCAGGAAAGACCACCGAAGGCGAATGTAGCCTGGTGCGCTGGGGAGCTGAATATAGGCTGCCCTGGCAGACCAGAATGAAGGTCTGCCTGCCAGGCCCAGCCTCAGAGCAACCTGGCCAGCCCTCCAATTGGCTGGCCAAAGGGGAGAGGTGCAGGGACCCATGCATACCACGTGGACCGTGGGAAGACACCAGCATGCCTCCCAAAGATGGCAGCCAGCTCGGCCTATCATGCCACCCTGCAGTGTGCAAATAGGGGCTCCTGGTAACTCAGGAACCTGCACTTATACATAGATCGCATGTGCCTTCACTGTGACAGCATTTTCCCAGTGAGGGGAGAAAGCCATTGCCATAATAGGGTGGCTAGAAGGGTCCTGCCGTCTTCATTCATGCTATGGGAAGCAGAAAGTCTGTCCCTTTGTGGTTCCCTGGATGCTGTGATGCTGTTGCAGCCCTGGGGCCAGTTGGGGGACATCCTTTTTGACCTCCACACCCCACATTTCATAGTGATTTTAAGAGCAAGATACAGGGACAACCTGTAGAACGGATTTGGGTCCACCTATCCTGAATTGCCCTGCTTCTCGTTCTCTTCATAGTCCTACCAGAATTCTTGATTTATACTAGAGTGTGGCCCAGAGACTGTTCAGCTGTTGTGTACTTAATAGTATTCCATGGTGTGTGCAATAACTGCAGTGCTTTAAAATGCAGGGAGGGCAGGTTATAAATTGAATAAAAAACAAATGAATAATAATAAATAATAACCACATGCACCTTTGCAGCTACTGAAAAATATAGCAATCTAATTAAAAAGGGGGAAATGTTTTTTCTATAGTTACGTGAATGATTTCTTTTCTTTTCCTTGTTCCTTAAATAAGAAATTATTAAAATGAAATGTACTGCCGATGCATTAATGTGCTTTTCTAATGGAACCTAAACTTATATCATTCCATCCTCTGATCTGATTCATTCTCTGCCTGATTTTGCCTTTTTAGAAAGCTTTTATAGTAATTATTTCTTCTTCCTCATTCTGCAACTCTCCTCCAGCTCGGAAGCTGTTTCCGGCTCTCCCCGTTTGCTTGCCGAGTTCATCCATTATCCATGTTCATGCTTGCTACTTGAATGCTCTAGCGGAGCTGTCAACAGAGGCCGGTCTCCACTCTCGCGCACACCACACACGGACACCGTGATTTCCAAGGAGCAAAATTTGTTCAGAAGAACTGACATGTTGAATTTTTCATACTCCTTGTAGAAGAAAGAGTGGTTAGGTGAGCTACACAAAGGCAAGTCTGTTTCTGCTTTGTTCGTGTTATGGTTTCCCAGCATGACAAAGCTTCATTTGTAGAAACAAAATATGCAGAAGTTAGAGAGGAATTTTTTTTTTTTTTTAAAGAGCTCCAAGTTGTTACTGGAGTTATCTGGCTTAACCTGGCCTGCTCAGAAATAATCGTAGTTGGTTCTGCTCATGGATACAGCTTATTATGACTTATTGCCTAGTATGGAGATATTTAAATAGAAGCAAATGGGATCTTTTGGCCACTCATCTCCAAGTCCGATGGATTAAGGGGAGTGGGTATAAGCATCCTGATATCCATTTACTCTTTGGTTTATTTATTTTTTGTGTGTTGCAATGTGAATTTCTACAGGAAAGGAGGAAATTGTAACTGACATCAAAATTGCAAATTTGTGTGTGCTCACAATCAGAAGCCAATTCACACACTCCAAGATTTTTGACAGGTTTGCAATTGTTTTTGCATTTTTTTCTGAATGTGTAGTTCTGAATTACGGAGGTTGTAATTCTTTCTGTAAACACAGTTATTCATTACACAGTTCACTATGGTCAAATTACCATTGCGTTTATATCAAGCTGATTTCTCTCCATTGTTGCGAACAGGAGATGCTTCTAAAATACTTTTCATGCAAATTTCTCCCAGGATTTTGGGGCTCTGAATAATCTGGTCTTGCCCCTGATGTAGGAGCAGTAGTCTGCAAATGTTCTCCATAGCCCCCCCCTTTATTTCTGGATTTTGCATCTGTGTCTGTACATTTTGCCAAATCTTTAGATATCAGTTCATGTTTATTTTCCTCTTATGCTCCTGATGTTCCTGTGCACATTGATAACCTACTGCAATGTGTGCGTGTGTATGTAGAAATCAGTGTGATAGTATGTGCACTTCTATGAACATTAGTTTAGTGTGTACAGAAGTGTACAGGAGCACATAGCCTCATTAGTAAGACATCACACAAAAGAATGTGTATGTAATTCTCTACTGGCCATATCATTTTTTAAATCAATGCAAATGCATATCAGTAATGTAAAGATGGGGTGGGAGATATCCAAAGGAACAAAGGATCTTGAAGCAGCTGCCAACTACTTAGATGCCTGGTCCAGTTCTGGAATTACTGTTTATGTTCCCAAACAAAATAATTTCCAGTACTATGACTGTGAGCATGGCAGGCTTTTCAAAGGATGGGGTTTTTTTATTTAAGGAACACGTTCAGGTAGAATATGATTGTATTCAGGGTTGCCAACCTCCCGGTAGCTCCTGGAGATCTTCCCCTGGAGAAAAGGGATGCTTTGGAAGATGGATGCTATGGCATTATATCCTCCCCACCCCAAGCCCTGCCCTCTCCAGGCTCCACCCCCCAAATCCCCAGGTATCTCCCATCCTACATACATAGTTCTGATGCTGACAAGTAACATGAGCAGTTGGGCTTGGCAACAGGAAACGTAGAGGAATGTGTGGGTTATGAGGAAACCGTTGATACTCCACTCATCTATTTGAAGCCCCACCTGGATATGTGGAAGCCTCATCTAACAAGGAAGGCAGGTTACAGCAACCATACAAAAGTGATTCTGAAATATACAGCCAATCAAGAAACCACATTATCCATATACAAATAGGCTTTATTTCTGATCTGCATTGGTCGTATGTATCTCCTCACACAAATACAAAACTGGGTAATATTTGCTCCTGCCGAAATGTATTTAAAGTTGTATCAGCAATTATGTATTTATTTATTTAGCGAGGACTGCATTTATTTAAAGGTAAAGGCTGAGACTGGAAAGGAAAAGAGGAATGCTAACAAAACTGACACAGAATAAAATAATGTATTTTGCTACTGTGTTAAAGGATCTCTATTCCATTCCAGTACCATGGAGAGCTCAAGCCTTTCATTTTTTTATTTTATTTTTTGTCAGTGGGTAATTTAAATGAGATTAAAGGATTATTCCAGATAGGCTTCAGTGGGGAGTTGATAAAATTAGACCTGCTAAGTGCTTTTGAGATATTGCTGAGTTTCCCCCAATTTGCAGTAAAGATTGAGCTGTTTCTCAAAGGTGTAGGTATTAGTTTTTGAAGTGTAAAAAAAAAAATTATACACCTGAGAAATGTGCTAAATCGGTCTATTAAGCAATAAAAAGAATAACAGTCAAACTGAACAAATATGAGGCATGTAATCATAGTATTGATAGGAACAAAAAATTGCAGCACTTTCACACTGGGAAGTATCTCAGATACTCTGCTGAAATGTTTGGGAAAAGAGGCTGGTTTATATTGGATTTACAATAAGGATATACTGACGTGCTGGTTTTTGCATTTGAACGGCCCCAGTCATCTTCTGTCTGTGGTTGAAGCAACCCATGCACAGGCCTGATCTACACATTTTATTGATCTTTTTCCTGCCTCTTGATGTTTTTTATAACCTGCTTTGATGACAAAGACAGTTTTATGCTCTGGTTGTTTTTTGTTTGTTTGTTTGCTTTTTTAATGACTGCCGGCTGTTAGCTCATGAATTGTTTTGCTGCAGGGCGATCGGTCTTGTTAGATTATTTTAAATGGTATTATTTATTGTTTCATTTCTTATTTTCTTGTTAACTGCCTGGAGCAGATATTTGGAGAGGGAGGATATAAATGTGCCAAATAAAGAAATCCCTCCCCCATTCGGGGAACAGGGTAGAGGGTTTTTGTTCATTTGTTGCAGGCCTCAATATTCTCCCAGAGCAGCTGACATCATTCTTCCCTCCACCATTTTACCCTCCTATGAGGCAAATAAGGCTGAGCAAGAGTGACTGGACCACAGTCACCCAGGAAACCTCCATAGGAAAGGGAGGATTTAAACCACAGTCTGCCAGATCCTAGTCCAACATTCTACGAGCTGCACCACATCGGTTTTCCAGTGAGTGAATTGTGCCTCTGGGTATTATGTCTGATGTGGAGGAGGAGATGGTGCTGCTCATCCAGTGCAGGATCAGTGGTAAAGATGAGCATTCATAGCATACATTTGCTAAATCTGCAGTTCTAAATTTACTATTGATGCAGTATCCCATACCAGAGAGATATTCTCTTTGAATTCTCTGAGAACCAAAAGACATATTACAACAACAAATGTCCAGGTCATGTAGTGAGTGGTAAGAATATTGATGTAGGACTAGACAAAGGTTCAAATCAGTACCCATCCAAGAAGCTCACTGGTTGACCTTGGGCCAGTCATTCGCTCTCTCAGCAACAACCTGTGCCAGAGTTTCAGACAAAATAGAAGATGAGGGAACTGTGTATGTGGTCTGACTTCTGAGTTCCCGTCCTCTTATGAAGGAAGTCAACATACTTATTTATACATTATACCGCTTGGGACTAGAGGCCCTAACTGCCACTATTCAACCAGCCATTTCACACCTGCTCCTGGTTCTTCCCCCCAGACTTCACCGGGAGGACGATGGTCTCTCATTTACACCTTAATGCTTACTTTTTTACCACAGTGAGGAGGCAGATGAGAGCCAGAAACACCCTTCATGTGGCAGAGGATGACACCATCCAAATTCTAGTTCTGCATATTTTTCCAAGTCAAATGGTTCTGTCACAAAATTCATGTTTTGTTATACTCCCAAACTAACTTTCTTTCTTGTGACCTTTTTAAAATCTCTGTACCAGTCAAAGAATTCCCTGATCAGAAGAGATTTTATTTACTTAATTTATACTCCACCTTTCTCCCCAGTTGGGACCCAAAGTGCATTACTGTTTCATCCTCACAGCAACCCTGTGGGGTAGGTTAGGCTGAGAGTGTGTGACTGGCTCAAGGTCACTCAGCAATCTCCAAGGCAGAGTTTGGGGTTCTCCCAGAGCCTCGTCTGACACACTAACCACTGCACCACACTGATTCTCAGCTTGGGGAAGAGGATTGGAATTATTTTTGCTGAACTCCCTGAAGAGTCCACTCATTTTCTAGGGAGATGGGAGCTCAAAAAATTAGAAGCATTTGTGTGAAGAGAGGAAATGTGTTTTTAGGCTCCCTATTTTGCTGCACTGTAGGAATTAATATACTGCAGAGCAATTGTCAATCACATTGCACATCTAAGTTCACTGCCTTGCTCTCAGTTACACATGTACTGACATGTGCATTCCAATGTACATTTTCGTGTGAGAAGATCTGGATCACAGCTTCAGAGGGAGATAGTGTGGCTTCTTTTGCCCTCACTGATACCCCATGATGTCAAATCACATGATATCATCTGTATTCACTATGTGACCCATGATTGGCTGGGATCATACTGTGAAGGAGAGAGTAGGAGCCCTCTTAACATTTTAAAAACTGCCACCAAAGCTGCAGCTGTGGGTTAAAACTGCATGAAAAAATAGTGGAGAAAATGGTAGAGTTGTTGTTTTTCCAGATCTCAGTAATACACATTTTGCCTCAAAAGTTCACCAGAATTCTCTTTGAGAATTTCTAGTATATTTTTTTCCATTGGAAAGTTCATGATAACTTTAGGCTTTTGCCTCTATCTAAACAGCATTTAGCATCATATTTAATCCATCCATGAACCACATTCTTCCTAGTACAACCTATACTGACCTTGTCCTTTTTTGCTGCAGACTTGCATTTTGAACTCTTCTTTTATGAATTTTTCTAGTATACCCCCCCAACAGACTGTATTTCTTATGGAGGATGCTGGTAATGAGAATGGCCTGTCTTCCCTATAGACACATATCAAGTGTGATTTTTGCCTAATTTGTACAGCAGGAGTGACAGTGTTCCGTATCTATCCATCAGGTGTAGAGAAGAAGGACTGCAAGTGATAGTTATTCACAGAAGTGAATCTGTTGACAGCCTACTTGCATAACTAGATGATTCTTTGCCAGTATAGATGACACTACATAATTGGTCTAAGCTAAGTAGTACAGCCGGCAGTGATTTCATTGGCAAATGAAAAATGAGCATCTGAGACTGGTCTCTTTTCTAGGCTGGGAGCAAACAAATAAGCAAGCTGGTCAATTAACTAAAATTACTGTATTTGGATGGTTGTACATCTCTAGATCTAAGTTCAGGTCACTAATATTCCATTTTATTGGGGTATTTAGACCCCCAGACAAAATTATTTTTATTCAGTATCTAATGCTGAACATGACCCCAGAGTGTCCACCAAATATTCTGCACAGTGGGACCCTGTACAGATAAGGGGGATGTTCCTAGAAATTGGGGGGGGGGATCCTTGAAATGTAAATGAAAAATGAAGACTTTTAGAAGCCCCTAACATCACAAAAGCAGTGTGGGTTGGAATGGGGAGGGGAGGGGAGGGAACAATGGAAGATGAAAGAGAAGATGGCAGGAAGAAGGTGATGGCAGCAGCAGTAATGGGAGGGACAAGCAGCAGTGGTGGTGGTGGTGATGTGGGGGGGTGTAGAAGGAGGAGACAACAGAGACAGGAAACAAGGACCAAAGTGAGACATTTTGGGCAGAAAGCTTTTCATCTCATGCTTTCAGTTCCAGTCCCTCCTCTCTAACCCATCACTAGCCAACTAAAGAAGTGGGTCCTAATCAGAATCATGCCTACTATTTTTTTAAAAAAATGCTGGTTCGGCCCTGCAACATTGGAATGGAAGTGGGTCTGCACATGGAGGACACCGCTGTTTCAAATGGACACACTAACCTCCCAGTTGCACCCATTTTCAGGCAACACTGTGAAATATGCTGCAGTTGAGCAATACTGAGAACTGAGATAGTAGGTCATTGTACTCATGTTCAGGAAGCAATTGTAGATTTCATGTTCAAACCCAAGCTCCACCCCAGGAGCCATTTTCATGAGAGGGGATGCGGTATCTCAACCACAGTTCTTTACTAGTAATAATTTACCACAGTATCCCATTTTAACAGTCAATTCCTGGGTTTTAAAAAATCTTCTAAGTGCCCATTTACTATCCCAAACCACTTATCCTCCAAGTGATTTCCCATTTTCAGGCCAAGCTAATGCTTTAGAAAGTGATAGAGATTTAATATGCTGAGTTTAGGTAGGTAATGATTGCTTGTTATAATGGACTAATTTGCTCCACTTCAAACCTGGGCCAAGTTCCCATTGGGTATCCATATGCATATTATTAGGCGTTTATTACCAAATGTTCATAATAAGATGGTGCCCTGTGTCATAGCAGTGTTCTCCTATTTGATTACTTGCGGTATGCAGGCAGTGATACGCCATTTAGCAAAACTGGTAAATACTATTAAGGAACTAATTGCTAGGCAGGATGTCAAACTTTGAACATTACATGCAGTTATAAACGAAGGAGAAAAAATATAATTTGATTTCTCGAAGAGGACCAGAGGATGGCTCTTTACTCCGTTAATGTTATTACTTCCAGCAAAATCAAATTATAACTGTTCAATGCCATGTACATGATTCATCTAAGTCTATCTTGCATGGAGTGTCAGTGCGTTCTAGGACATGCTGTGGAAAGGTTAGGCATGTCAACAATGTATTAAAATAACGTTTGTTAATTAAATGCATATTTCTGTTAATAATTAAGCTTCTTAGCACCCAGTGTGTTTTCATCCCCTTTTATTCCTGCACTCATATCTCAAATCAAAGATTCATGTTTTTAAACTGTACAGTTGGAGGCTCTACAAAGTCATTACATTTAATAATATGTAATAGTGATGGACAAAGCCTCCTTGGCTTGATTTGGAATTGGGATTGGCTAACAAAGCTATTTTGAAATATTATCTATATAGTAGGAGAGCATGCTACTTGCCATTTTGTTGAATGGGGAAACACATGTATTTTGGTATACACAAACCCTAAAAGAATTCTATGTTTCTAAACATATGTACCAAAACTGGAAAATACACATTGTTCTATTCACACGAAATGGCAACCGCACATATCAAGAGAACAGCGTTTAGCACAATCTCCCTTGACATGTGGTTGGATCACCAACATGGTAACAACCGAACTGAGCTTTCGAAGAGCTTAGTGGGCACATTTTGGTCATGTCATGTGAGCAGGGATCTGTCAGCTTGGCATTACTAAAAGAAGCTGTGTTAGAAAGATAAATGGAGGTCAATTATGTGGACAGCTGCAAAACACTTAAGATCTATTCCATATAAGAAAAATGTGTTTAAAATGTTCCATAGGTGGCACTGGTCACCAGATAAACTAGCCAAGTGTTACCCAAATATGTCCAAGAATTGTTGGAAATGCAAAAATAATATAGGTACTTTCTACCATCTGTGGTGGAGATGTACCTTGACTCAACGATATTGGCATAAGGTACACAAGATGTTGAGTGATATACTTAAAATAGAGATACCATACCAACCTGAATTCTTTTTGTTAAATGTAATACCAGATAAATTTAAAAGAGAAGAAAAATATGTTATGGGATACGTAAATACAGCAGCGCGTATTTTATTTGCCAAGAAATGG
The DNA here is from genome assembly GCF_001447785.1 of Gekko japonicus. Taxonomy (NCBI): domain Eukaryota; kingdom Metazoa; phylum Chordata; class Lepidosauria; order Squamata; family Gekkonidae; genus Gekko; species Gekko japonicus. Next base: position 542,653 of record NW_015170900.1, on the reverse strand, counting down.
AAACAAAGGGGAATACCTTCAAAAAAAGAATTAAATTAATCATTAAAGTACAGGAAGTGGTTGAGACAGACAAACTGACATCAATATTGCAGAATAAAGATCCAAAAGTATTTTGTAACAGATGGGAAATGTTTTACAAATGGCTAGAGACAACTCTTTAATCTGTTAAACATGACATTGTGAGACTCCAGAAGTTGATGTATTTGTAAATTGAACGTAATGCATGATGTAATGCACTTAAGAAAACTGAAATAAATATAATTTATATATATAAAAAAGAAAGATAAATGGAGGAGGAGACTGGATTTATACCCTGCCCTTCACCCAGAGTAGCTTACAAACTCCCTTCTCTTCTTCTCCCCACAACAGACACCCTGTGAGGTAGGTGTGGCTGAGAGCTCTTGACAGAACTGCCCTTTCAAGGACAGCTCTTGTTAGAACTATGGCTTGCCCAAGGTCATCCAGTAGCTGCAAGTGGAGGAGTGGGGAATCAAACCCGGTTCTCCCAGATTAGAGTTCGTGCACTTAACCACTACACCAAACGTATATCCATATTCTTACTATACACCTGTGGTGTGAACTTTGCTTGTGCCAAATAAGTTTAAGTGATTTGGTTTTTGTAAAGAACACATTCAAAACTCAAGGTTACCTTGCTCACAGCACTTGTTTCCTCTGGTACCCCCATCACTAGTATTTCAGATAGTGGCCCTCCACCCCCGCTGGTGGCCTAGAAGCTTCATGGCAAAGTGGAGCTCTAACCCTGCGTCTGACATTCTTACCACTATGCTATACTTGTTCTCACTGGTGTCTGACAGCTGGTAACATTCTGAATGGTAGCAGGCTGGGGGGGGTATTTACTGATGGCTCAAAGCTTGCAATTTGCTGGCTTGCTTGGATTTCATACACTCCAGTTCAGTGTGGGCTGGTCAAAGCATCACTGAAAATCGGTTACATATACATTGTGGTGTTCAGAGTTTACCGTATTGAACTATGGTTCCCAGGTGGCACTGAAAGAAAGGGCAATGGATTTGTGATCCAATTTAGAACATTCTGTTAACATGCACCCATTCAGCTTTGGGAGTCAGGCGGGCAACAGGGGCCAGGCTACAATAGGGAGAGAGGCAATCTCCCCACTCCCACCATTCCACAAGGCTCAAGACCATCGTGGACAACACCCGTTCTGTAAATTAATATCTGCTTCTCGACACATGGCAGAAGGGGACAGTAACACAATGCCAGAGAGCAATGTGAATGCACACCTGCCTAAAGCATTTAAAATTCAATTTAGGACCATTTCAAGATTCCAATACAAAATAAGGCAGATTTTCCAGTGTACCGCTTTCAGTTTGCAACCAACCTGCAATTCAGGCAGAGGAGTGTTTGGCCCTTCCAGCTAATGATGGAGTGTATATTTCAGAGAGAGACTATAACTGTTTGTGGTTTGGATTTGATCTGAAGAACTGCAGACCACACATCTTTGGCGCAGCCAAATAAACAAAGAAAGTTTTATAAATGGCAGGAGGAAAAATGCAAATTGAATTTAAGATCTGTAATGTTTTCAGTGCCTGGACTGTATCTTGCACCATTTGCTAATCCTGTTAATTTAATACAGATGTGTGAACACTGAGTGATATGAATGTGTCACTTGGTGAGAACAATATGAGCCCGACTCAACTCAAAATCAGACCTGCGTTTACCAGATGTATTTCTAAAAGAGTGGTTTCCAAACAACTTCGCATTTCCCATTTTTAAAATATTACATGTTACCAAGACACTGGCTTTTGGGAGCACTCCCGTGTCCTTATGAAGATGAATCAGGGGAGGAAGTTGTTGCAATATATGGCCCCCAGTAGACAGTCTCTCCCGTTACAGACTTACAGGACTTCCTCTCCTGTAATGCCCCCCCCCCCACAGCTTCTCCTGCAATGGCATAAAAATGATGACTGCTCATTCTAATTCAGGGCTGGCTGCCTGCTGCTTAAATGGCTTGCCCATTACTACTAGAAGAGGCCTCACATTGTTTATTTTAGGGAGCTTTGTAAAGCAGAGGGTTTTTTTAGGAGAAACTTTTAAGGATATCTTTAACAAACCTTTGCATGTGTGGCCCCATAATTTATTAAATATTATTGTTCTTCTACCTTTTTTAAAGAAATTGAGAAAGGTGGGCTAGAAATTATATAAATACAGAGATAAATAACAGTGAGGCGCTGCGGTGGCTCAAGTGGTTAAGACGCTGAACTGCAGGCTGTGGAAGGTTGGTAGTTCAGCAGTTCAAGACCCGAGTGTGCCGCATGACAGAGTGAGCTCCCGTCTCTCGTTCCAGCTCCTGCCAACCTAGCCGTTTGAAAGCAAGATATTGCAAGTAGATAAATAGGTACCACTTCGGAGGGAAGGTAACAGCGTTCCGTGCACCTTGGTGTTTAGTCATGCCGGCCACATGACCACGGAAACATCTTCGGACAGCGCTGGCTCTTCGGCTTTGAAACGAAGATGAGCACTGCAACCCTAGAGTCAGATTTGACTGGCTTTCGAGCAAGGGAACCTTTACCTTTACCTTAAATAACAGTGAATGCAGTTACATGTTCCATAAACTACGTCTTCATGACTTGCTCTGGAGCCATGTAAGAAACCTGTACCAACTCACTCTGAGGCCCCTCTACATAGAAAGCGGAACTGGGTGGCCCTTCAGTATTAATGGCCAAGTGTTGTGGTGAATGGGCTGATTGTAGTATTCTGAAGTTAGTTGGGGATAATAAATTAAAACAAATACATAAACGGTTCCCCTCATGGATCACTGCCTTGCTGGGAAAGATTGAAGGCCAAAGAAGACGGGGACGGCAACGGATGAGATGGTTAGGCAGTGTCATAGATGCAACGAACATGGAACTGAGCAAACTTCAGAGGACAGCGGAAGACAGGAGGGCCTGGTGTGATCTGGTCCATGGGGTCGCGAAGAGTCGGACTCGACTGTGCGACTGAACAACAAAAAACATAAATGGTGGTGGGAAATGACGTCAAGTTGCAGCCAACTTATGGTGACCCTGTAGGGCTTCCAAAGTAAGAGATGTTCAGAGGTGGTTTGCCATTACTTGCCTCTGTGTAGTGACCCTGGACTTCCTTGGTGGTCTACAAACTAGGGCCAACCCTGTTTAGCTTTCGAGATCTAACAAGATTGGACTAGCCTGGGTCATCCCGGTCAGGCCAATAGATAAACGGTATCTAAATATGCTTATGCAGACTCTAATGTGGCACTACTCAAAACCTATAGGTTAAATGATTAGTCTCATTTAAGTAAGTATTCCGTTTGGTGTAGTGGTTAAAAGCGGTGGACTCTGATCTGGAGAACTGGGTTTGATTCCCCACTCCTCCACATGCAGCCAGTTGGGTGACCTTGGGTCAGTCACAGCTCTCTCAGAGCTCTCTTGGCCCCACCTACCTCACAGGGTGTCTGCTGTGAGGAGAGGAAGGTGATTGTATGCCACTCTGAGACTCCTTCGGGCAGTGAAAGGTGGGGTATAAAACCAACTACTACTCCTCCTCCTCCTCCTTCTATACGAAAGTGTGTTTCCTAGGTTGCAAGAACAGACACATCCTTAACATTTCCAAAATTCTCTCCTAGGCCATGCCTGTGCTCCTTCTCCCTGAAGCAATCTGACTGAATCTTTGTCTCTGCCTTGTCTATCACATGACTAGTGTACCTATTTCCATCTTATGAATGCCATAAAATGTATGAAAGCACCACGCAGAAATGTTGTTTGACATTTAAATCTCAGCAAGTCTGATATTTTTAATGGAACGTTTGGAAGAGAAGCCAATAGAAACTCCCAGTTCTTGCAATCCAGCCGCTATGGAGTTAACCACTTGGTACTGCTTGGCCTGCCTGATTGTGTGTGCAAGGCTGCATGCCGCTATAGTAGAATTTCAAGCCAGAATACTCCTGGGGCTCAGCTTTCCTACACATCTGCCAGGTGAGCAAGAGCAAAGTTTGCCTGTAGCAAAATCGGTGGGGAATCTGCACAGCCAACCCTTGAAGTTACTCTGTACAACTCATTGTACTCTCAGGGGGATAATTTTAAAGGCAAATTCTATCTTTGGGGCATTTGATAAGCACAAGGATTTTGGACCTGTGGAATTATTCAATGTTCAAAACTGTGCTACTCAATGTCATACTGCAGTACATCTTTCCGGCTTCCTGTTTTCTGATGATGCCATGACCGTTCTCTTCCCCCTCCTCCCAGTTCATTTCCAATGTGGCCTTGTAGCTCTGGACGTCTGTAACTACCGCAGCAAGTGGCAAGGCATTGGCTGTGTTAGGTTTTTACAGGTTTGGTGCTCCAACCTCACGTGATCGGAGAGCATGATACTTGTCGTTTTATTTGAGTAGGGCAACACACGGATTTTTGGTATGCACATACCCCCCAGACATCTGTGTTTCCAAACATACGTACCAAGGCTGGAAAATATGCATATGTCACGCAGGGCTCTTTTTGTAGAAAAAGCCCAGCAGGAACTCATTAGCATAATAGGCCTCACCCAACAGCAGGAACTCATTAGCCTATTAGGCCACACCCCTGACAGCACAGCTCATTAGCACATTAGGCCGCCCCCCCATGTTGCCAGAAGTGTGGTCATCCAACCACACCCACCTTTTGCTTCTTATTCTGTTTACCTTGTTTGTTGTCAAAACCCAGAGCTTTTTTTGTAGCAGAGACTCCATTGCATGTTAGGCCACACACCCCTAATGTAGCCAATCCTAATGAGTTTCTGCTGTTAGGTGTGGCCTGTTATGCTAATGAGTTCCTGGTGGGCGTGGCCAACTCGGGAGCCAGCCGGAACTCCATTCCTGTGCGTTCCTGCCCAAAAATGGCCCTGCATATGTGGCCCTGTTCACTAAGGTCGCCAGCCTCCAGCTGGTAGCCGGAGACCTCCCGCTATTACAACTGATCTCTGAGTGACAGGGATTAGTTCACCTGGAGAAAATGGCTGCTTTGGGAGGTGGACTCTATGGCATTGTTCCCCATTGAAGTCTGTCCCCGCTCCTCAGGCTCCGCCCCTCAAATCTCCAAGTATTTCCGAACCCAGAGCTGGCAACCTTACCTAATCACACAGAATGGCAACTGCGGGTATCAAGAGAATCTCACACAGCGCCATCTCCCTTTGCGTGTGGTTGAATCACCAGCATTTTAATGACTGAAATGAGATTTGAAGGGCTCAGTGGATACATTTGGGGCTTGAAATGGGATCAGGGGTTGGGGAGATATTTCCCCAACACAGTGAATTGGGTAGTGGTCTTGGGAGTTTTTGTTCCTGAGGTTTCCTTGGCTAAGTAAGAGTTCGTTCCTATGGGCATTTCCTCTGTCTCTGCATATTTAGGTCTCAGCTGTGTGAGTGGATTCAGTGGTAGCCAGAACTAATATCTGAAGTTGCCTTTGCATAACTAGTGGTTCTTCCAGCCAGCATGGAAGCTGGTAGACCTATTGGCCCAGCTAGTGCAGTACTGTCCATTTTGACTTGCAGCAGTGTTCCAACAGCTTCCAGGCAAAGATTTTCCCAGCCCTGCCACCTAAGACCTTTTCAACTCTTATTTCCTGTATTGTTACCCTGCCTTTCTCCGCAGTGAGGGACCCAAAGCGGCTTACATCGTTCTTCTCTCCTCCAGTTATCCTCACAACTATCCTGTGAGGTAGGTCACCCAGCAAGCTTCCATGGCAGAGTGGGGATTTGAACCTGGGTCTCCCAGATCCTAGTCCAACACACAGTCCACCACACCACACTGGCTCTCTTAACTGAACATACCAGGGTCTGAATGTCAGACCTCCTGCATACAGAGCATGTACTATATCGTTGGACTTTGCTTTTTCCTGTGGTTTGCTAGATGGATCAATCTGGCTTTAGAACAAGTGATTGGACTTGTTGGTCCATTTTTCCCTGGAAAAATGTTTGTTAAATGTACCTACAGTCCAAAGTACCTAAGTCCAAACACCTAAGCACTCACACAGTGTTGGTCTGACACATAATCTTCAAGGTACCCTAGAGGCACTCGTTAGGGAAACTTATACACACCTCATCATTGGAGTGGCAACTACAGTTTTGGTTTTGCTCCAGCTTTTAACTTGCTGGATGTGGCCTAGATTAAGGATGAACATCTACCAAGCAATATCCCATAAAGAAAAGGAGGTGGTTCCATGGAGCTGAGATGGGCCAATGGAGCCACCATATTCAGACGCTGGAACCAATTGCTGTGGAGAAGCTTATTGTCTTCATGCCTATGGAATTCCAAAAGGTATCCTTTTTCTACAACAAGACCCCTGGTCTTCATGCTTATGGAATTCCAAAAGGTATATTCCAAAACAGAATGCTGAACTAGATAGACCTCTGATCTAATGCTGCAGCATTTAAAAAAAAAAATAATCTTGTGAGTTCCATCAGGATAGCAGACCAGAGAGTTTAAGAAATGGGACAGTATGTATTAGCTTTCTGCAGTTGCTGTGAAAGCCTGTCTCTCTCCTTTTGTCTCTATCTTCCATATTCTGCTTCCCCCCTTTGGATTCCAAATGCAAAAACATAGTGATAGCCATAGTAATCCATGGACAGAACTCCCAGAACAAGAGACATGAAGTTCCTTTTGATTAAGATTAGCCCCAAATCACAAAATAATAAGAATAAGCTTTCAAGTTCACCATCAGTCTGGCTGTAAAGCATAAAATGTGCGAGTAGAGGGGGTCCATTGTCTAAACCCCAAATTTGCAGTTTGCAGCTTTCTTCTGTGACATTTCTTAACATGTGTGCACCATAGAACCTCATGATGTCATTGACATTTTTCCTTTGGTGCTCATTTGGATACATCTTGATTTGTAACTACGTCATGTTGGTTTATGCATTTTCTCCCTCCCCAAAAAGGTTTAATTGGTTTTAGGCACTGATTCCTGAAGAACTGACCTCAAAAGTTTTTTTAGATGTGAATAAGTACACCAAGGACTTGTTAAAAGTTCAAGGATCTGATTTAGTGAAAATCCTCCAAGGAAATTCAGACTTCAATAGCTACTTAGGAAATTAGATTTATTTTTTTGATGAATGCCGGAGGGATAGAAGGAGTAAGTGAGTTGTGGAGGGGTTGAGAAAGTAGTAAAAATAGTTATTAAACCAATTACCCTCCTTTCCTAAAAGTGTTATCACATGGGAGTTGAATTTTAGTAGCAACCTCAGTCGGCGAGATGGAAGGCACATTCTACCAACGAATTAGAAAGTGGCCTATATCTGACACTTCTTTTTCTAACTTTTTGAAATGGAAACATTGGACAAGCTAGACCAGACCTTTCAGTTGGATCAAAGAATCTTAAATGCTGAAAGGATTTAAGAACTTCTGTTCAGGCTTCAGTGCTAAGGGCAAACAACCCCCTTTCTTATTAAATTGAGAAGATGATGGGAGCCAGTGCAGTGTATGGGCTGGAGTGTCACCTCGGCTTAGAGTGACTGAAGGGGAGGGGGTAGAAGACCCAGGTTCCACCTCAGCCATGAAGCTCATGAGGTTAGCCACTCAGCATAACTGAACTTCAGAAGGTTCTTGTGAAGATGAATGGGAGGAGGGGAGAACTATAGAAACTGCCCTGGATTCCTTGGAGGAAAGATGACATAAGGGTAGGTGAGCATGGATGCTTTCCTTAAACATCTGTGGTATTTTTTCAGAACAAAGAAAAGAATGGATTGTAGCAAGTCACTTTGCCCATTCCATTTGAATGACTCGGGCTTTCTTTACTCTCATTTGTGAGCTTCAGGTAGACAGGGGAGATGCATCATGGCCAGGTCTATGTTGTCCCAGTTGTGTCTAAACAACCTTGTAAGGGGTATGTGGACCTCTGCTCTCCTCACAAGAACCAGAGGTGGAGCAAAAGGAAGAGCAAGTTGCTTATGTGTGCTCTGGGGCTGCTTCTGTGGAAGGTGCCAAACCTCTCCGTGTTCATTTGATCTAGTAGGGATTGAAAGAAAAGATTGGAGTTGCAAAGGCCTCTCTGGAGTCAACTTGATAAATGAAAAATATATGTTACCTTTAGGAATCTAACCATTCAAAGCCAACTCATTTGTAAGTACCTTGAGGGAAATGGAGTGATTGATAGCAGTCAGCCTTGTTTTAGAAGGACAAATCATGCTGGACCAACTTAGGTTCCATTGTGATAGAGTTAGCATGTACATTAACAAGGGGGAATGCAGTTGTTATATTATACCTAGATTTCAGCCTGGTATTTTGAACTTTACCCTGCAGGAGGAGAGGCCCCTCTGAGGTGGTTAAACAGTTAGTCCCGCAGAAGTTAGCCCTGGGTGGATCAATGTTGCATTCTTTCTCTTTCTTTGGAGATTTTCAAGCAAAACTTTAGGAAGGCAACTTGCATCAACATTCTAAGTATAGAATGAGTGGCTTAAAGTTAATAGGTTGGATTAGTAGGGCCACTGGCTATCCCTGTACCCAAGCAAAAATGTTGGCATAACCACGGAATTTGTCTAAGCTAAATTTACAATTCGAAAATGATGAGGGAAGACAAAAAGATTTTTAATAAGACCACTTAAATGCGTTGGGGAGACGGGATGCATATCCCTAAATTAATTCTGGTTAAGAAAAACCTTTTGGGTGTTCACTGTCATGACTATCATGCTCTTTGTTGATTTGTTTCAGCAAGTGTGTCACTGTCTTCATTGAGAGCCAGCCTGGTGTAGTGGTTAAGAGCAGCAGACTCTAATCTGGAGAATCGGGGTTAATTCCCCACTCCTGCACATGAACCCCACTGGGTGACCTTGGGGCAGTCACAGTTCTCTCAGAACTCTCTAAGCTGTACCTGTGGTGGACAGAGAAAGGGAATGGCGAGACTGAGCCTCCTTAGGGTAGAGGAAATGAGGTATAAAAACCAACTTCTTCATTTGTCTGGTCCCCATTTGTATCAATACTGCCTCTGCCCTGAATGACCCAGACTAGTCTGATCTTGTCCAGTCTCAGAAGTGAAACAGAGTGGTCTTGGATAGTACTTGAATGGGAGCCCACCAAGGAATCCCAGGGTTGCAGGGCAGAGGCAGGCGGTGGCAGACCACCTCTGTTCAACCTGTGCTGTGAAACCCCTACGGAGTCACTATAAGTTGGTTGTGTGACTTGATGGCACTTCCCACCAGCCTATGTTTAGATGGAATCACAGTAGGTGGCCAAATCGGAATACCCCCACCCATCTCTTCCCTAGTATTCTAGGAACTCTCCAAACCAAGAGCATGCCCAATTACCTGTCTCCCCCTTTCTTTCTTTTAGCAGACTCTCAGCTGTTCTCAATACTCCATGTGTATCCACCTTGCCATTTGGGGGAGGGTCCCCTTTCAGTCAACTTCGTCATATGCTTCTGCATGCCTAGGGAATTTTTCTGAGTACGCAGAAACTCCTGCCTTGTTTGTGGGTGGCTCCATTTTGCGGCTTCATTTTTAAATTGACAAGATCTCCTGCTGATAACAGTGATTTAAAATAGAAACTGAAACATGACATAACCTCGTTTAACCAGACATTCTGATAGAACATCTGTTCTAGGAGTTTCTTATGTTTCAGAGGAAAACGGAAGGAGATTCCATGCACATCTGACCAGCCGCATCTTCTTGAGTTACATCATCCACAATGACAGCAGCTCAAAACCTATGTACCCTATTCTCCAATGCTGCTTTCAAGTTTAATGATGAGGAAGTTCCCAGAATATTAAAAAGGCCCAGTGCAGAGAATGCCACCTCCTCTGTGGAGTATTGAGCATAACGGTTCAGTCAGTTATGCTGAATAACAAATAATGACCTGAGATGTTGAAAAGCACGAACATTGAACTACCAAGGTTTAAAAAAACAACCCAAAAACAGAAGTCTGGGCAAGGCTTTTGATGTGGGAATTAGCATCAACAAGGTAAATTATTAATGGCTTTCTAGAATAAACGCATTTGGTATAAATAAATACCACTTATCTCCCCGTGTTTTATGTTTGGCACTCTGCTTTTCTTTTGTTTGTCAAGTTTACTGAATTTTAACTTCTGTTGTAATTAGAGACAAAAGGGAAAAATTGGAAGGGGAGGGCTGTTGCATTTAGAGGGAGAAACTGGGAAGTAGGGGGATTAGAGAAAAAGTCCCCCTAGTTCAACATAGATAGCCGAACGAGGTGCAGAGCCAAACTTCCCTCCAAAATTCAGTATGGTTTGTAATCACACTGCCAGCCTCTACTGCCCGTTTCCATTGTTCCCCCTATCTACCTCTCAAGGGAGAGGGGAAAAGAATGAAAAAGAAAAAGGTGAGGATGGAGGTTCCCTCTTCCTCTTAACACTCACTGCCCTTGGTGACAAAATTCAGGCTTCCAAATATGTTTGGAAACCTCCATCACCACAAGGAATGCGGGGGCCTGTAGCTTTTAATTTCTCCTGGCTCAATATTGTTAAAAGATGAATTAAATCCCAACACGTTTTAGTGCTCAGAGCCTCAGTTTTTTCACCACGTTGCTGGGAGGCTCAATAGGAATGTTCTGGTATATACAGTTTTCTCTGCCGCTTTTTTTACTCCTTCCTAGGGCTGTCAACGTCCCACCAGGGGCGGAGCACTACAACAGCTGGTAGGAGGAAAAAATTAAATCCTGTCAGGTGACAGCATGATGTCACATCTGGGAAGACCCCAGAAGTGATGTTATACCTCTCTAGGCATCACTGGAAACTCCAAGGTTTTCCTGGAAGTGATATCCGGCCATTGCCCGATGGTGCACCCCTTTCTCCTCCCTGCATCCCCTTCCAGCAGCTGGACCTTGCCTGGCAACCCTCACCTTCCCCCACATCACAAGGTAAGTTTGAAAAGGGAAGTAAGCTAGAGAAAGATGGAAACACTGAGCATCTACCTAATAGTATCTGAAATGAGCCTGGAGTTCCCAGTGATTCCTAGAGAGGTGTGACATCACTTCTGGTCCCCCCCCCCCAAAGAAGTCCTGTAAAAAAACTGGTCACAATCTACGAAGATATGCATACAAAAGCAGATGTTCTGTACATTTACCATATCCTCGAACCAGTACCATGGTTGTCAATTGGATATGGACCCAAATGTGCATCTGCATCTGGATATTGATACATATCTTGCATTGTTTTCAGTGCTGTAGCATAATGTATAGGCCTAGTCCCACTCAGCTGCAATGAGTCACAGGAAGGTATCTTTTGAAAGGGTGAGGAGAATGAGGAAACAGGACAGCTGCCTTTGGAGGTGTGTGAGGCAAATGTTTTGCTTGATGAGCTCTACAGAACCCGGTGGCATATATCAAACCCCACAGTTCCTCTATAGAACAACGTTTCCATTTGCAAAGAGGGTGTGTGTGATTTCTGCCAGTTGCCCCCTACTTTGCTCCCAATCTTGTTCCCAGTGGTGCTCTGACACCCCAGGAACAAAATTGCATGGGAGAGGGATTATTATTTGTTGTTGTTGTTGTTCAGTTGCACAGTCGAGTCCGACTCTTCACGACCCCATGGACCAGATCACGCCAGGCCTTCCTGTCTTCCACCGTCCTCTGGAGTTTGCTCAACTTCATGTTTGTTGCATCGATGACACTGTCTAACCATCTCATCCTTTGCCGTCCCCGTCTTCTTTGACCTTCAATCTTTCCCAGCATCAGGGTCTTCTCCAGTGAGTGCTCCCTTCTCATTTGGTGGCCAAAGTATTTGAGCTTCAGTTTCATTATCTGGCCTTCCAGGGAACAGTCAGGGTTGATTTCTGTTAGGATTGACTGATTTGATCTTCTTGCAACAAAGGGGGAAATGGAAAAGTCCCATTCTGCAAAGTCAATGGACAATTGGACACACACCACTAAATCAGACTGACTGTTAAAATTGATATTTTTCTTCATGTTGCTATACAACTAACAAAAAGAAATCCAGTGTTTATTGGGGAAATATTTAATTATTCCTACTTGAAATTAGAGAGAGTGTTGTTTGTGGCCATGTGTGTTAAAAATTAAGATTGTATATAAGGTTCTATTAAGATTGTACAAGGTTCTATATGTGTATATTCCTATGGCCACAATATTTCTTCACGCCAAATTGGAAACCTTTTTTTTTTTTTACAAAATAGTAAAATATTTGTTGTATTAATTGAACCCAGCATCTTGTCATCAACTGATCAATCTCTATAGTATAAAGCACATTACTGTTTAAAATATTGTCATCTACCTTAAAGGGTAGACGGCGGAAGATAGGAAGGCCTGGCGTGATCTGGTCCATGGGGTCGCGAAGAGTCGGACTCGACTGTGCGACTGAACAACAACAAAACCTTAAACTAAGTACCTTACTTAAACTTACTTAAATGATACTACTCATTTAACCTATAGGTTTTCAGTAGTGCCACAATAGAATCTGCATAAACCAGACTGATGAATCATCTTAAAATCATATTCTCCTAAAGTAACATCCAAATACACTCCAGCCAATAGACTCCACAATTTTTCTCCCACTTATGCACCTACCATCCCACCTAGGGTAGGAATGATCCACAAATCTCTCACATATGAGAAAGGGGGGACATTCAATAAAAAATGTTGCAGAGTATCAATTTTCCCAGAAGCACATAAGTATCTTTGAATAGGGCACTTTCTTATAATGACCATTCATTGTTACCTACCTTATGTGTGGGGCTTGAGGTAGGTAAAATGTAAACAAATAAAACAATTTGGTGTCCTATGGAGAGCCAGTTTGGTGTAGTGGTTAAGTGTGCGGACTTTAATCTGGGAGAACCGGGTTTGATTCCCCACTCCTCCACTTGCACCTGCTGATGTGACCTTGGGTTAGTCACAAGCTCTGGCACAGCTGTCCTTGAAAAAGAGCAGTTTGTGTCAGAGTTCTCTCAGCCCCACCCACCTCACAGGGTGTCTGTTGTGGGGAGGGGAAGGGAAAGGGGGTTGTAAGCCGCTCTGAGACTCCAAGTGAAGGGCGGGGTATAAATCCAATCTCTTCTTCTTCTTCTATGCTTCCTTGCCATTCATTTTTTACATTTTGTTTGTGTAGATTTTCTTTTTCTTTCAGTCAGTGGCCAAGTGAATGCAGGGTGGTCCGAAGACACTTGCCCTTAAATAACAATTTAATTGGCAATCCAGACCAAGGTTCCGTGCCAGTGCACACTTTTTGAGCCCTTAAGAACCTTTGTCCCCTCGGAATTGTCCAAAGTTCTGTCTCTCATTAAGAAGAATGGCTTCTGCTTAAGAAGATTAAGCAAAAGAGCATGCATTCCATCTTCATCTCCTCTCCCTGGCAGAGTGAAAAATGTGGGTGTTTTTTTTTTAGGCTGTCCCCTTAAAGGTAGGTGACACATTGTAAATGCAGGGTGAGAAACTTTCACTCACAGGTCTTTACATCTCATCATTAAGCAGGTGGTGTGTTTTGCTTTATTTTTTCCCTTTCAAGAGGGCTATTAAGATGGGACAAAGTAGACGCTGCACTTGGTGTCACCATGGGGGAATGCTTAGATTTGAGTCCAGCAGCACCTTAGAGACCAACAAGATTTTGGAGGTAGGAGCTTTCGAGAGTCAAATCTCCCTCCGTCAGATACAAATTCTGCTGCTTCAAACCAACCCAACTGACCACCTGGATCCATCAGATACAAGTTTTTTTATGGAGATATTTATATCTCAGTCAGAAGGTGGGAGGGGTGTTGCAGAGAAGGAACGCAGGATGCAGAGGTACAACTTGCATTGTGATCAGCTTGATTAGCACAAAAGGGACATACTTGGGGGCAGAAAGTTAGGATCTATAGTAAGACAAGAACCCTATGTCCCTATTCAGCCCTGGAGGAACTTTGTTCTTGTTCTGAACTTGTGAAGGGACTCAAATTTGAAGGATGTATGCAGATTTACTTCCTATTTGCATAACATACAAAGCTTAGAATCACAGCATCATAGAGCTGGAAGGGACCTCCAGGGTCATCTAGTGTGGCCCCCCGCACAAAGCAGGAAATTTGCAAATACCTCTCCCTCCACACCCACAGTGACCACTGTTCCATGCCCAGAAGATGACAAAAAAACCTCCAGGATTGCTTCCTGACCCCAAAGTGGCAATTAGCATTTCCCTGGGCGTGTAAGAAAGGGCCACAAGAACTAAGCACTGAGGCAACCCTTCCTGCCCTCCCTCTCATGATCTGCCTAAGTTCACAGAGTCAGCATTGCTGTCAGATGGCCATCTAGCCTCTGTTTGAAAACCTCCAAAGAAAGAGAGCCCACCACCTCCCAAGGAAGCCTGTTCCACTGAGGAACCTCTCCGTCAGGAAGTTCTTCCTCATGTTTAGCCAAAAACGCTTCTGATTTAATTTCAACCCCTTGGTTCTGGTTTGTGTCGGACCTTCTGACCCGACCTTCTGGGGCAACAGAAAACAACTCCACACCATCCTCTAGATGACAGCCCTTCAAGTTCTGTATTTTATTTCTGAACATGCAAGGTGTGGGGAACACATACATGGGGTGTAGTGGTTTGATGAATCTGGGTTCAAATCCTCATTCTCACTGCATTTGGCAGGCAAGCAGCAATGGGCAGCCAGCTAAGGGGTGTAACCTCTCTCACTCCCTGCTTCTGCCTCTTTCTTTCCCTTCTCCATTGCCTTTCATGCTGTTTCACAGTCCACAGGTTGCTGAGATGCACCCCGGGGAAAATAGTCCCCAGGGTGGTTAACACTGAGATCCTATAGAGAGTGACCTGAGTCTTAGCCCATTCACATCAATGATACACACAGGGTTGCACTGTAATGCCTGGGAGATGGGAACAGAGAAGACAAAGCAATATACCTAGTTTGCTATATACTGCAAGAGCTGCCAAGTCTCTCCTCTCATTGTGTGTATGTGTGTGTTAAGTGCTGTGAAATGGCTTCTGACTTAATACTGACCCTATGAATTTTTGTTGTTCAGTCGCACAGTCGAGTCCGGCTCTTCGCGACCCCATGGACCAGCTCCCGCCAGGCCTTCCTGTCTTCCGCCGTTCTCTGAAGTTGGCTCAATTTCATGTTCGTTGCATCTATGACACTGTCTAACCATCTCATCCTTTGCCGTCCCCTTCTCCTTTGACCTTCAGTCTTTCCCAGCATCAGGGTCTTCTCCAGTGAGTGCTGCCTTCTCATTTGGTGGCCAAAGTATTTGAGCTTCAGTTTCATTATCTGGCCTTCCAGGGAACAGTCAGGGTTGATTTCTTTTAGGATTGACTGATTTGATCTTCTTGCAGTCCTAGGGACTCTCAAGAGTCCCTATGAATTAGTGTCCTCCAAAACTTGCTATCCTTAACAGCCTTGCTCAGGTCTTGCAAACTGAGGGCCCTCGTGGCTTCCTTGATTGAGTCCATCCTTTTTAGGTCAGGTCTTCCTCTCTTCCTGCCTTCAACTTTCCCCAGCATTATTGTCTTTTCCCGTGAGTCTCATCTTCTCATGATGTGACCAAAGTAGGATAGCCTTTGTTTAGTCATTTGAGCTTCTGGGGAAGTGTTCAGGCTTGATTTGATCTCATTCAGGCTTGATTTGATTTGTCTTCTGGCAGTCCACAGTATCCATGAAACTCTCTTTCAGCACCACTCATTAAAGGCCAACAAATGCTGAACGGAAAATATTTTTTTTTTTCATGAAGGATTATGATCATTTGGTCATGCAGAAGTCTTATGGAGCAGTAGACTGGATCCCACATCCTGCCAGGGGTAAGGCAGTGAAGGTCGAGATTCCTTCTGCCTTTTGCTCTACTCAGGTCCCTGCCACACGGCAGGAAAATCGACGGGCGAAGTGCGGCTAATCTGAGCCGCATCAAAGTTGAGACGCCCCGGCAGGATCCCACGGATCCCCTGAGCCACGGCGCCGTCGCTCCCCGGCACGCGGTGGAGAGGGGAGGCTGGCGAACTGTGCATGCTCACACATGCGCAGTTCATCCAGGAGCAGGGGATGTGCCGGCGCAAGGACGCGCCGGCGATCCCACGGCCGCACTTGTCGCGGCCCTTCAGGATGAACCACCCAGGTAGGTGGTTCTTTTTTGGTGTGGGGTTTTGGGCGGGAGGGACGGATCGGGAACGGCCGGGCAATGATTCCCAGATTTTGCCGTGGGATCGCGCCCATTTGCCGAGCATCCGTTCCGTCCCTCTACCAGCCCAAAACCTCTCGTGTGACCGGGGCCTCAGAGAAGAGGAAGAAAGGAATGATTTCACCCCCTCCCCCTCCTCACTACATTGGCCTGACCTCCACGCAGCTCCATTGAGCCTGGAAATAAACTTCCCTGAGGTTTGAAAGGGCTCTAGGGGTGGCCTGGAAAATCCAGTGATCCTCCTGCCTTCAGATCATGAGATCCACCCCAGTGTGTTTACTGGCATATCGTTAAATGGGTGAGGTACCATTTTTATGCTTAAGGTGAGAAGAGCCAGAAAAAAATATATATGTGAAAACTATGATAAAAGGAAGTGACAGAAGTTATTTAATGAAGAAGGGAGGGAATTCTTTAAATCTGAAATGTACCAATCTCTCTTCAATCATTAATGTTCAATGTCACTGTTAGGACATGTGTCTCGGTAATTTGATGAAGCCCTTCTTTGACCCTGTCTTAGATGGTGTCTCGGCAAGATGCCAGCATATCCACTGTAAAGGGAAATGTCAGAAATTGGTTCCTCTATAAAACGCAGCCACCTGAAGATTAGACACAAGGCAGCAATCCTGCCTTTCAGCAGTACAGCATCTGAAACATATGCTACCAAGCCAGATCCCCAAAGGCTTGTGATCACAGGAAGTCAGTGTGCATTTTGGTTAAATGCCGGGCAGGTCAGTGACAGATCTGAGGAGGTCTAAACATAAAGGGTACATCTCAAAAGGGATGAGAGTTCAGATTTTTAAAAAATGCTTATTATCCTCATGAAATCTGGTAGGGGGCTTTGATTCATCCTGCTTTTGCAGATAGGGTAATGAACAGACCCGCAGGTTTCCCATCACTGTTTCAGTCTACACGGAGCGCTCCAGATAATCAAACCCAGTGAGATTAGTCATTCATCATCCATGAAAGAACAATAACAGGGCCTGAGTTTAAAAGCCCATTGAAGACAACGAGAGGCTTCTTATCAGTTTCAGGCCTCCATGGTTACTAAGGTCACATTAGTCACTAATTGCCAAATGACTGAAGGGTAAGTAATTGTTTTATTGTTAAACGTTTACACCCAGAACTCTCCAGCAGCAACGGAGCCAGTGTGAAGAGAATAGTAGTTCCCGAAGACCGCTAGAATAGTGGACAACTTGATCAGAGTTGGATTCCTGGGTGGACCAAGTCCCTAAAAGACCCAAAGTGGATATTGGGAATGAGCTCCGTGTGCCATTTGGAAGCATAGGCAGACATGCTGAGGGCAAAGCAACAGTGAGAGAAAAGAAGAGACAGACAAGGTCAATGCAAGCAATTGTCTGGCTAGAGATGTAAAATTCTCAGAAATTTTGAAGCAAAGGGGAGTTTGAAGGGGGGGTGGAAATTGAAATATAACCAATAGTTCCAGAACATAATCATTTATTACTTAGCATATAAAAAGGTAACGGTTCCCTTGCTCGAAAGCCAGTCAAATCCGACTCTAGGGTTGCGGTGCTCATCTCTGTTTCAAAGCCGAAGAGCCAGCGCTGTCCGAAGACATTTCCGTGGTCATGTGGCCAGCATGACTAAACACCAAGGCGCACGGAACGCTGTTACCTTCTCACTGAAATGGTACCTATTTATCTACTTGCAATTTCTTGCTTTTGAACTGCTAGGTTGGCAGGAGCTGGAACTAGAGACGGGAGCTCACTCTGTCATGCGACACACTCGGGTCTCGAACTGCTGAACTACCGACCTTCCACAGCCTGCAGTTCAGCGTCTTAACCACTTGAGAAAGATGCAAACCACTGCACCTTATGCAGTAGGTGGTCTGAGCTAGGTTGGATTGGGGAGGGCATGAAAGAGGAAAGCATGAAAGAGATTACTTGAGAGAAAGAGCGAGACACAGAGTGATAGAACTGGGGTGGTGGTGGTACTAGTTAAATCTTATTTTGCCTGATCGAGATGTATGGGTGTGGTAGAAGCACAGCTGTGTGGTGGTGAAGGGCCATTTGAGGGTCAAACTGAACTTCATTGGCCATTTTGGAAGTTGGGCCCCTTTCAGACAGCCTTTGTAAGCCTACCACTACTACCGACCACCACTATTACTAACTTCCGTGGTAAAGGGCTGGCCCAGTTTGGAGATCGAGCCATATCGTCGTGGGAGACCAGAAGATCGCTGAGTTGGGAACTTTGTTGTTGCATCATATAGCCCGCCACCTTAACTTAATGAAGGAATGACTACTGTGAGCACTTTAATTGTATGATTGTTTTAAAAATGTTTTAAATGTTTATGTGGACTTGGTACATTGTACCGACCAATGTAAGCCGCCCTGAGCCTGTTCGTGGGGAGGGCAGGATATAAATGCAACTAATAAATAAATAAATAAATTTTGGTAGCTGGTTGCTAATGGGTTTTTGTGTTATTTCAGACACAGCCATTTTAGCAACCGGCTGCTAACGGATTTTAGTTACCTTTTCGTACAAAGTTGTTCTTGAGGTAAACTGTTTCCTTCCCTTTTCACCTCTTCTTTACGATTCTGAATCACTGTAGTGTGCTGTTTAAAATGTCTGCAGTGCTTCCCATAGTGCTGCACTCCCCCCACCCTTTTCCACCATGCAATCTTCCTCAAACTTTTTAAAACATTCTAAGTTGAGCGCTATAGCACTAGGCCAATATAGCACTTCAGTGCTACAGCGGCACCATTGAGATGATTTGGCAACATTGAGATACATTGAGATTGCAGCTGTTGTTACACGGATGTAGGAGGAGAGAAGTAGCTCATTGGGCAGCGGGTGCTCAGGGCATCAGTGATTGGAGTTACAGAAGTTGCTAACCAAAGATGTCTGTAGCAAATATCCTGATGTTCACCCATCCATGAAAGCCCAGATGTGATTGGCTGGAAAGTGACTTGTTGCCAAGAGAATCTCACCCACTGCCCAATGAACTACTTCCATCCTTCTGTATTTATGTAGCAACAGCCACAATGTATCTCAATGGTGCCACTGTAGCACTGAAGTACTACATTGGTCTAGCGCTATAGCGTTAAACTTAGAATGTTCAAAAAAAGTTGGAGGAAGATTGCATGGCGAAAAGGGGTGGGCAGAAATCACACCATTTTTTGAAATTGCCAGATCATTTCAGAGACAGCTCATTAATGGAATTTAATTTGCTGTATGAAACCTCTGTCCTTGTATTGCTTTACTCAGAACCAGGCCAACAACAGATAACATCCAGTTTAAAATAGTTATGTGAAAGGGGCCCTGGTCTCTTTAGCATCAAAATTCATGGACTTCTGGTCATGTGCTGCAAGAAAAGGGGTAGGAATTACCTTGTCATGAACTAGGAGGGCAGGGAGCTGTTCCTGTTGGCAGCAGAGGATAGGATTTGCAATAATGGGTTTAAATTAAGGGCGGGAAGGTACTGGCAGGATATTAGGAAAAAACGTTTTTACAGTAAGAGCTGTGCAACAGTGGAATCAGCTGCCTAGGGAGACGGTGAGCTCCCCCTTACTGGCAGTCTTTAAGCAGCAGCTGGACAAACTCTTATTAGGGATGGTCTAGACTGATCCTGCATTGAGCAGGGGGTTGGACTACATGGCCTGTATGGCCCCTTCCAGCTCTATGATTCTATGATTCTGTTATTTCAGGGGCTATTTGTGACAGGAGACAATCCTGTCTTTGCCAGTAACCTCAGGAAGGATGGTTGATTGTCCTAGCTGATGGTTAGGTATGCTCTTGGATATTTGCTGAATATGTGGGACCAGTGCATTATTTCATAATAACATATGTTGTATTATTGTAGATGTTACATCTCTAGGGCTAGTACAGGCATTTCTTTTTAAAAGCCATGCTTTCAGCACCTCATGGGAACAACAGAGCTCAATTCTGAAACGCAAAGATCTCAGCTGCTTAAACTTTTACAAATTGTAAACTTCAGAAGTTCAGGGTTCACAGTTTAGATCTGTCAGTTTGCAGCTTACACATTACATTGCTTACCCAGGTGGACGAC
>NW_015170900.1:509622-522493 GCF_001447785.1 Gekko japonicus | reverse complement strand
ATTCCTACCTATAGAGCTCTATTGTGTCTTTCTATTTAATAGCAACACTGGAGCACAAGCCGAGATTGAACCAGGGTGTTCACACTGGTAAACAGTGTAACTAACCAGACAGCCTCACAATACCGTGGTTAATAAACAAGCTCCAGCTTATGGTTTCAGACCCTAACCAACAGTGCTAAGTACATGCTTTCAGACAATCCCACTAGGCATGGTTAGTTCAACCCTGGCTTTTAGTTATTAGCAGCCTGAATATCGCAGACTAGCCCAAGCTCACCGGAACTTGGAAATTAAGCAGGGTCAGCCATGGTTAGTACTTGGATGGGAGCCCACTGAGGAAGGCCAGGGTTGCTATGCATAGAAATGCAATGGCAAACCATCTCTGCTTCTCTCTTGCCTTGAAAACCCCTTGAGGGGTTGCCATCAGTCAGTTGCAACTTGATGGCACTTAATTAATTATTATTCTAATTATTTCTGAGCTGATCCAATCTGCCTTCCAGTGCAGAGCGCACAAAAGAGGTTTTTTAAATCCCTAAAGGTCTCCACCGTAAATGGGAATTCTCTCTCCTGTGCGCTATATCAACAAGTAGCTAGCAACTGAAAAGTAAAATAAGTGGGAAATGAATAAATTCATCCATTTTTAAAAGATCCCTTTGAGCAACGATTCCGTACTCATATTTCTTCTGGCAAGAAATTTCTTGGAACAAATCCTTCTGTTGGTCTTGTCAGCCTGTAACTAATTGCGATGACTTTTGGCTCTATCCGTCTGGTCTCTTTCAGGGAATACTGGAGAGACGGGCACAGCTGCAGCTCTTAATTAGGACTGGGCTAGCAAGCGAGGTAGCTTCTCTTGCGAGAAACACTGCGCAGAAACATGCTTGGTTTTAATATACCTTTATTATTCCAATTACACACAAAGAATGACAAACCAACACAGACACAGAAACAAACAGCAACAAAATAAAAAAGGACATGTGGAATCAAAGTGCTCCAGTAGTGCAAAAATACTAACAGATAGCTGTATCATGTAGAGAAGGTAGTGATGTGTGAAATCATACTGTACACTGGAAACACACAAAAAGCTGGTGCTGTGGCATGGGAAGGTAGGATGCCTGGAAATAACACGCACAGCAGCCTGTACTACAACTCCAGAAGCCTCAGATCAGATGGGAATCAGGACATAAAAGATTCTTGTTACGTGCTGGGAGGAAAGCACTCTCATTTCTAGTGATAGACCATTTGACATATTGCCAGCAAGAAGGAAGAAGGTTCTAATGTCCCGACCCAATGAGCCCTCAAAGCCAGGAGAATGCCACAAACCTCACTGATTAGATGCCAATTGGTGGGAAACATGGGGACTCAGCTGCCATTTCTGGATGGGTCAACGCAACCCCTCTTTGCTGGGGAGGGAAGAGTTAAAAGATTCTGCTCTCTCCAGGCAAACTGGCTCCAAAGCGGAGGGGAATGCCACGCACCGGCGCAATCACACCACAGGGGTCTGGAGGCAGCCCGTGGCAAATGTTTACTAGTACCTTGGAGGTACTAGTTTTTAAACTCGCATTGTCGGCGGTAAGCCACAGGTGCGCTCCACTTCCCAGATGTTGGGGTGTGATCACGCCCGGATAATCCGTCCACCATCCGTGCCTCTCCCGCGGCAACTTTGTTGTGTGACCGGGCCCATAGTAAAGTTTCAGCATTGGTGTGCAGTAGAAGAGTAAGATTTCTGTCCAGTAATACCTTAAAGAACAACAAGCTATCCATGGTATAAGCCTTGGAGAGTCCACACTCCCTTTGTCAGATACCAGAAGGTTAATTTGATCCAGGGTTTCCATGTATTTTGTGGCTCAGCTTTTGGAGCACATGAAAAACAAAAGACTAAGGTTCTTTCAGTGTACACAGGCTGCCCCCACATTATATGGCATTTGAGTCTGAGCTTCTGGACTGGAAAGCACGAGTCAGCCTCCTTGAGAAACTCAGCATCACCTTCGCACCTCCTTTGCCTTGCACCGTTTTGAGATGGCCGTGTTTGCTCATTGATTAAGGAGAGGCTATGCAACGAACATGAAATTGAGCCAACTTCAGAGGACGGCGGAAGACGGGAGGGCCTGGCGGGAGATGATCCATGGGGTCGCGAAGAGTCGGACTCGACTGTGCGACTGAACAACAACAACAACAACAACAACAAGGTATTAGGCCTGTAATATGTCTCTTCTATCTCTTTAAAGATGGAAGTAATCACTGCATTGTTTGGCCTCAGTTAGTGTTTACAGTTACTTAGTCATTAAACATTCATGTCATTTTGTTCAGGCACATTATGAAAACATAACTGTTGAAAACATACGAGTTGGGTGACACAGTGAGAGGCATGCAGGTACTTGGAAAAGACCGGAGCAGGTCAAAATTTGGCCCTGCCATCCTTGATGATACATTAATTATCTATTAGTCATTAGCAGGCATCATGGGACAGTTTTGCAACAGCTATTATGCAAATAGGGTTTTAATAGCATCCTTGCATGGTGGAAATGGAAACCAAGTCGGCAGTGTCAATTGAAGTACAGCCCTGCTTTGTTGGAAGAATTTTTTGTTTTTTGGGTTTTGTTTTGTAATTTAAAAGGGTGACTTACAGTGCAACCCTAAAAACACTGTCCTGGAAGTGAGTCCCATTAAATAGACCCAAATATGATTCTGAGGGGACCTGCTTAGAATGACACTATTACAGTGATGCAGTTTATTTGATGTGTTGGTTTGTCTTTAGCTCTTTTCTGTTTTTAATTTTTGCTAAAGTAAGAACTAATGAATACATGTGATTAGCCTGGACATTTTTTTAACTTTCTTTTTGCAGAGAGGTGAGAAAACTTTTTTTTTGAACAAACAAATGTATTTGTATAATAATAATTTCAAACTAAAACATAAGAATAAAAAGCTTGCTTTGCTGGGTAAACTACCATGTATACAGTTCAACATTCAAACAACAGACAGCTAGCACCACAAGCAGGGGCAAGAAGACTAGGGCTTTCCCTTCTAGTTTTCCCTCTAACTGTGGAATATAGTGTAGCAGTATATTTACCTTGAAGATAGATATTCTATTTAGCTATAGGAAGAAGAGAAGAGATTGGATTTATACCCCGTCCTTCACTCGGAGTCTCAGAGCGGCTTACAAACTCCTTTCCCTTCCTCTCCCTGCAACAGACACCCTGTGAGGCAGGTGGGGCTGAGAGAGCTCTTTCAAGGACAGCTCTGACAGAATTATGGCTTGCCCAAGGTCATCCTGCAGCTGCAAGCGGAGGAGTGGGGAATCAAACCCAGTTCTCCCAGATTAGAGTCCACTACACCAAACATAGTTTAGTGTCCTGTATTAGTTCCTGTTATGGCAGCCCATACTATTTAAGAAGAAAAAACTGTATGTGACTGATGGTGGCAAGCAGCCACAAAAAATAAAATGAGGTGGTCAGGGGTCGATTCGGGGGGATCGCCGTTCCCCCAGGTGAGGTGCGGGGGCAGGGCATATGATGAAGCCCCGCCCCCTGCTTCCGATCTGGGTAAAATGGCGATTTGACGCACCCTGTAAGTGCTCAGGGTGGACGGGTGTTCCTTACAGCAATTTGGTCCAACACGGCTTCCCCCAGGCAGGGGGAATGACTGGCAGGCATCAAGACCCAAGAGAGAGTTGAGATTGGTGTGATCAAGTCTCGGAGGAGGCTTGTATTCCACTTTGATCCCCTCTCCCGAAGCGGGCGAGTGCATTCAGGGGGTGTGGCCTTATGACACACTTCCAGTGATGTCAGGGGGTGTGGCATATGCTAATGAGTTGTGCTAATGCGTTCCCATAGCTCTTTTTCTACGAAACGACCCCTGGAGGTGGTTAAGGTTGTTCTGAAGAACCTTTTTTTCCTTGAGTAGCAGCAACTGAGATAGGCATTGTTTTGTTACTGGGAGAACTTAGATCAGCTTTGAATGAGTTGCAGAAATGATGGTAGAGAAATGGCTTGTGTGCCAGGATCTTGTGAAAAGAGGGGGAATACCCACATGGGACAAAGGCTCAGTTTCTTTCTTTACATGAGACCCAGGAAGCATGGCGAGAGTTACATTCGCAGAGAGCTGGAAGGTGCTCTACAGTGTATATTCCCAACCATCTCCTTATTTGTTACTTAAACCATCTTCAGAAGTTTCTTGACCAACCTTTTTCTGAAAAAGCTCCGAGGAATGAGGTTCTTTATGCAGCTTGTTTCACTGGTGAATTATTTCAGCACTCGGGAAGTGCTAAATATTGTCAAATCTACTGTCTCATTAGCTAAAACTGTTGCTTCATGTGTCCCTTGGTGAAAAGGGTGAAAAATTTCCCCTCCTCTTTCCAAAATCTTTCTCAGTATTTAAGAACTGTCAACATATCCCATCCCCACTTTAAAATTCATGTCTCCATGCTAATATATATATATATAACTTCAGCCTGTCTGCATGAGATTTTCACTGTGGATATTTTTGATGGTGTTTTTTTTTTTTAAGTTCACTTCAAAAAAGTTTGCAATCTTGCCAACAATTGGTTTGAACCAGGGCACTTTTTATTTTTTTGTGGCTATCACATTTTGGCCACATTATGAGAAGACAAGACTCACTGGAAAAAACAGTAGTGCTAAGAAAAGTTGAAGGCAGAAGGGGAAAAAAATACATCTTCACCCAACATGAGATGGATTGACTCAGTCAAGGAAGCCGCAACCCCAGTTTGCAAGACCTCAGCAAGGCTGTTAAGGACATTAAGGGTCGCCATGAATCAGAAGCAACTTGACTGCACTAAATATACACCCACTCACTGGTACTAGCACCCTTTTAGGAGGCTCTCCCAAGTCCTGATGAGGAATTGCTGGAAATCCATGCAACTTTATAGATAAGTACTGGCACCTCTCTTTTTAAGAACCACAAAAGCATTCGTTTGAACTAAACATACAACTCTGAAACATTTGGCCTTCCATAAGTGTGAATTATGCAATAGAAAAGCTCACAAAACTCTATCTTTGTTGTTTAGAGAACTTAAGGACACTTAATAGGAGCAGGAGAGAACTCTTGCCGTTACTGCTTATCTTCTAAAACAAATAAAACTGTGCTAGAGGTGTTTAATAGGAATGCAAAGTAGATGGACAAATCCCCTTATAGTTACGAGAGGCAGTGCAGGAAGACTGTCTCCTTCCATTATATACCCGGCTTTTTTTTCCATACCCAAACCAGCATATATTTCATTATCAAGCCCAGTATCTTTTATGTGTTTGGAAACTGCATGCAATGAGCATTTGGAGAAGAAGAGAACAGGAGATTGTATTTGTACCCCGTCCTTCACCCGGAATCTCAGAGGAGCTTACAGTCTCCTTTCCCTTCCCCTCCCCACAACAGGCACGCTGTGAGAGAACAGCTCTGAGAGAACTTGTGACTGACCCAAGGCCACACCAGCAGTTTCATGTGGAGGAGTGGGGAATCAAACCCGATTTCCCCAGATTAGAGTCCGTGCTTCTAATCACTATACCAAACTGGATTGTGCCTGCTCTCTCCATTGGCCATGCATTCTCTGGCTCTGTATGAGAAGACAAGACTCACTGGAAAAAACAGTAGTGCTAAGAAAAGTTGAAGGCAGAAGGGGAAAAAAATACATCTTCACCCAACATGAGATGGATTGACTCAGTCAAGGAAGCCGCAACCCCAGTTTGCAAGACCTCAGCAAGGCTGTTAAGGACATTAAGGGTCGCCATGAATCAGAAGCAACTTGACTGCACTAAATATACACCCACTCACTGGTACTAGCACCCTTTTAGGAGGCTCTCCCAAGTCCTGATGAGGAATTGCTGGAAATCCATGCAACTTTATAGATAAGTACTGGCACCTCTCTTTTTAAGAACCACAAAAGCATTCGTTTGAACTAAACATACAACTCTGAAACATTTGGCCTTCCATAAGTGTGAATTATGCAATAGAAAAGCTCACAAAACTCTATCTTTGTTGTTTAGAGAACTTAAGGACACTTAATAGGAGCAGGAGAGAACTCTTGCCGTTACTGCTTATCTTCTAAAACAAATAAAACTGTGCTAGAGGTGTTTAATAGGAATGCAAAGTAGATGGACAAATCCCCTTATAGTTACGAGAGGCAGTGCAGGAAGACTGTCTCCTTCCATTATATACCCGGCTTTTTTTTCCATACCCAAACCAGCATATATTTCATTATCAAGCCCAGTATCTTTTATGTGTTTGGAAACTGCATGCAATGAGCATTTGGAGAAGAAGAGAACAGGAGATTGTATTTGTACCCCGTCCTTCACCCGGAAATAATCTGCCCACCACCCGTGGCTCTCCCGCGGCAAATTCGCTGTTGACTGGGACCCCCATAGAGTTTTCAAGGCAAGAGACGTTCAGAGGTAGTTTGCTGTTGCCTGCCTCTGTGTAGCAACCCTGGGCTTCCTCGGTGGTCTCCCATCCAAGTACTAACCAGGGTTGACCCTGCTGAAGCTTACAAGATCGGGTTAGCCTGGGCCATCCAGGTCAAGGCTAAATCTACCATCCTGTTAATAGACTTGCAGAAGAAGAAGAAGAAGAAAAGATTGGATTTATACCCCGCCCTTCACTCAGAGTCTCAGAGCAGCTTACCATCGCCTTCCTTTCCTCTCCCCACAACAGACACCTGTGAGGTAGGTGGGGCTAAGAGAGCTCTGAGAGAGCTGTGACTGACCCAAGGTTACCCAGCTGGCTGCATGTGGAGGAGAGGGGAATCAAACTCTGTTCTATAGATTAGAGTCTGCTGCTCTTAACCACTACACCAAACTGGCTCTCTGCCTGATCACCCTTGGCTGGTGTTGTACAGAAACACCCCTTATCATGCCCATGTTACCACTGGGAGGTTTTGCATTTTGCCCGTTTTTTGTAACTTGTGTTTGTGATTTGTTCATTTCTTCCATACCATATAAATACAATTGATGCAAAACAGAAAACAAACAAAAAAACCCACCCCAGCATCCATTCTAAATGCAACGTTTGTGTTAAATTTTGTTAGCAAGGTCTGGCAGTTTTGTCCAAAGTGGTGTGACCAGCATGATGTATTCATTTGAGTTTCACGCGAGGACCAGAGAGACCCATGTCTGAATCCCCTCTCTGCCATGAAAACTTGCGTGATGACCTGGCATCAGTCATTCTGTCGTAGCTTAACCTACCTGACAGGACTGTTGTGAGAATAAAATAGAAAAGGTCATTCGGTCCCTGTTGGGAAGAAATATACAACTAAACATATAAATATCAGAAACAGAGGGGGGGGAGTTGTTTTGTTTTGCATTGGTATAGTGTGCCTTCAAAATATGATAGCCTCCCAATCCTTGACCAGGAAGGTTTCATTGTCATGTGCATGTATCCATGAACATCATCTAGGTTTTTTTAACACCTGCATTCTTACAGTATTATAGCTCTTTTGTACTAACACATCTGTTTTGATTTTTGTGTGTGTGTGTGTCACGCCCTAACTGCTCTCGCGGGGTCCGCCCCCTGCTGGCCGTCTTTGGGACCGCACCTCCAGTGGTCAGGAGTACCTCTCATGAGCCAGATCCGCTCGGGGGGAGGGGAGGATCGAGGAGAGTTCTCCGGATGAAGGGGGTATTCAGAGTGCGTCCTCCGCCACTCTTGCCCGTCCTGGTTGTCTGGCCTCTGCACCAACTCCTCGGTGACTCGGGGCTCTTTCTCTCTCTGTGCAGCCTCTTACACCCTGGCCAGCCCAGTCCTTCCTCCCTGACTTCTCCTTTTATTACTCCCTTGAACCCCGTGACTCCCACTGCATCCGGGCCTCTCCCCCCTTCAAAGGGAACCACGCTGAGGACACTTCTGCTCGCCCCGCCCTGGCGTCGCTGGACCCGGCCCCAAGATTGTTCTTCCCGGCCTCTGCGTCGGTTCTCTGCGCCGGCCCCTCCAGCCCCAATGTCCCCAGCCTCGACTTCTCCAGGCCTGCCTCCACGGCTCCTTGTGGGCAGCACCGCCCAGAGGGCCCAGTTTGCGAGAGCCACCTCTCTTCCTTGCTGCCACCACCATCGCTCCGGCTTCCCTCGCTCTCGGGACCGCCGCCTGGTCGCGCTTGCTCCGGAGCCTTGAGTTGCGGGTCAGTGGGGGGTTGCGGTGCTTCTGCTTGGGTCTTCCTGCTGCCTCTAGGTGCCAAGTCCCGGCCCGAGTCGGGACAGTGTGTGTTTGCATGCCTGGAAGTCACAGTGACTTCTGGCAACTCCTAGTGGGGTTTGGACATTTCAGAAAGGTGGCTTGATTGCCTGCCTCTGCATCCTGAGCCCTGGTATTCCTTGGAGGTCCCCCTTCCAAGTACTTGCCAAGGTCGGCCCTGCTTAGCTTCTGAGATCTGACGAAATCGGGTTTGCCAGGGCTATCCAGGTCAGGGCATCTGTTCCAGTGCTTAATGAGGGTCCCCCCCCCCCAATCTTTGTAGAGAATTTATGTTTTACAATGAGCAGCACTTTGAGTGAGAACATTAATTTCTTCTGCTCATTAGTAAATAATCTTCATTATCCAGTTGTAGAACCGTCATACCAAGATACTGTTAGCCAAAACTCGTACAAAATATGTGTGAGTTGAAAATAAGCATCTGTTAAAACAATGGAATGTTGCTATAGCTTTAAGATTGTATAGCTTGAAATCCCATGATGCATTGTGACCAAAATCAAGATGGTGTTGCCATCTTAATGCAACAGAACCAAGAACATATTGGGCTGTGTTCAAACATGCAGGCACAAATGAATTAACATGAACAGCTAAAAGGATGGGAGCAGGACAGGAGTTGCCCAAAACTTGAATCTGCCAAGGTTGTGTGTGTGTGTAAATACAAAGCAGGGCCAGGAAAATAGAATTGGGACATCTCCAACAAGCTCTCCATATGGCTAGCCTGAATAAGGCCGGGAATGTAGCTCTCCAACATCTAAATCTCACAGTTCAGTCATTGTACCACACTGATTCCCAATTCTATTCTCCTAGTAAGTTATGCCTGTTACAACCTGACTTACAGACATAGGCATTACATTGGCCTCCTGTTAGCTTTCTGGCCTGCCAGATGACCCCTCGGCTCTCTCCAGTGGACACCAGATCCTTCACCCATGACGCCCCTACCATCTGTGTGTCCACTTCTGTCATTGTGCTTAATTAATTCCTTGGCTCTTCCAAAAGCGTAGCTCATGACCCTGTCTAGACCCTGACATCTATTGCTGTCTCCGAAGCAATCAAATCCTGTTCCCTAAGGATTTTGGTGTTTATGTTCTCTCACTAGCCACACGTTAAAGTAATCTTTCCCAGTGTTGCCATATCAAATTATGCAAAGTAAATCGGGAGTGGGGGGTGTTAGTAATTTCAGGCGGCTTCTCACTTGGATTTGCAATTTAAAGCTGCTGTTTATAGACGTGCACACTATTTAAAAATGACACTCTGCATGTGGATTTTGTACTTGGAAATCTATTCCCAGCTGTACAAATATAATGGCTGACTTGACCTTCTGATGATCCCTTTCCCCCATTTTTGTGAGAAAAGAAGGCTCCATTGGCAGGCCAAGGATTCCAGTTTGCTTTGAGAAAAGGATTTTTTTAAAAAAAGGAAAACCTTTTAACATTTATTGTATCCACTGCATGTTCAGTTTACAAACTACTTTATAATTCTTATCTCCTTTTCCCTCACGACACCCCTGTGGTTATGTTGAACGTTTTATGGCCATTCACTTTGCTTTTTTTGTCTGAGAAGAAGAGAGTGAAACCTGCCCAATGGCTGTATCACGGGTCAGGGCTTGGGAGCTAAGCATGAATGCTTGTTCTACTCAGGGGCCATTTCGTAGAAAAAGAGGTGCAGGAGCTCATTAGCATAACTCATTAGCATAACGTATTTGCATATGCCACACCCCCTAACATCACCGGAAGTATGTCAGAAGGCAACACCCACCACTCAGGCTCCACTGGAGTGTTTTGGATTGCTAGCTATTTTTTTTTTGGGGGGGAAACGTGCAGATCTGCCCTCACAGAGGAGGGAGAACTTGTACCTGAATAAAACTTGGTCTTAAAGGTGCCACTGGACTGTTTTGGACCAGGGGGATGGGGGGAGCTCTGCAACTTACCTGGCTGCTTCTTGCTCTGACTGAGGACTCCTGGGAGCAGGGGGTGTGGCTTGTTGCATGTGCCCACCCCCTGGGCACCTTCTGATGATCCCTTTCCCCCATTTTTCTGAGAAAAGAAGACTCCATTGGCAGGCCAAGGATTCCAGTGTGCTTTGAGAAAAGGATTTTTTTTTTTTTTAAGGAAAACCTTTTAGCATTTATTGTATCCACTGCATGTTCAGTTTACAAACTACTTTATAATTCTTATCTCCTTTTCCCTCACGACACCCCTGTGGTTATGTTGAACGTTTTATGGCCATTCACTTTGCTTTTTTTGTCTGAGAAGAAGAGAGTGAAACCTGCCCATTGGCTGTATCACGGGTCAGGGCTTGGGAGCTAAGCATGAATGCTTGTTCTACTCAGGGGCCATTTCGTAGAAAAAGAGGTGCAGGAGCTCATTAGCATAACTCATTAGCATAACGTATTTGCATATGCCACACCCCCTAACATCACCGGAAGTATGTCAGAAGGCAACACCCACCACTCAGGCTCCACTGGAGTGTTTTGGATTGCTAGCTATTTTTTTTTTGGGGGGGAAACGTGCAGATCTGCCCTCACAGAGGAGGGAGAACTTGTACCTGAATAAAACTTGGTCTTAAAGGTGCCACTGGACTGTTTTGGACCAGGGGGATGGGGGGAGCTCTGCAACTTACCTGGCTGCTTCTTGCTCTGACTGAGGACTCCTGGGAGCAGGGGGTGTGGCTTGTTGCATGTGCCCACCCCCTGGGCTCTTTACTGCCGGAGCTCCGCTCCTGTGCGCTCCTGCAGGAAATGACCCCTGGTTCTACTGTTGAAAATTGTTTGCTGGATTTGGTGTTCTGTAATGGGCAGCGTGTTGGCAACTTGGGAATGTGGGAGATGCCAACAGTGCCCTTGTCATGGAGACATAAGAACTTGGTGTTTGAGGACTTTTGGTCCCTTCTAGCATCTGCAGAGGATAAGCAAATGTAAGGATTTGACTTCCATGACTGGAAATGCCTAGTGAGTAAGGAAGATGGGAAACTCCTATTCAGGAACATTTTGCAGGTTTGATCCTCCCCAGTTGAACTGCTGTTTGGATACTAAACTGAACTGCGGGAGACCTGATGAGCAGTTGAAGAGGGATTCCCACATGTTTCTCTGTAGGCTGTGTACTTGGGGGGGGGGTGAACTGGGACAGAGGGAAAAAAATGAACCAGGACAGAGGAATCCATTCATCCCTAGTAATGGTTTCATGTTGGTAGATTTCCTTCCTGACATGGCTAACTGTCCTGATGGTGCCCTGAAGTACAGAGATGACTCAGTAGTATAGATAATTGTTACTTTTTGTCCTTTCCTACCAAATAAAGTCAGATCAGTGCCTTTGTCTTCCAGCGATGTTCAGATGAGAAATCGGTTGGGATGATAATTAGACCACAGGCTCAAGAAAAATCAGTCTACCTGAACACAGTGGTAGCATACATGTGAAGGACTCCCTGTGGCAGTCACATAGCTGAAGAAGCACAACTTCTGTGCTGCCATTGCTTTGGCTCAGTGTGGTGTAATGAAGTTCTTCCAGATGGGGAAGAGGGCTCCTTTATGTAGAGTCCTCAGATGATCAACTGGAATCCCGCAATGACTTCCTTGTGAAGCACATTTTGAACAAAATGACTTGCTCAAGCTGAAATTCAAAACTGAATTCAGCCCAGAAACATTGATTGTCCAGAACATAGTCTCATACTACTTCTCTGGGTGATTTTCAGTGACTGCACCCTGAGGGCCCTGGTGAAAGGCTCAGAATGGTGCAGCCTATTGCCTGCGCAATCAGAACCTGCTCATCTTTATAGCAGAAGGGCAGTTGCCAGTGGCACTGAAGAAGTGGTGGATGCCTTCTTGCAAAAGGTGGGGCTTTCCAGTGTCTTAAGGGGGGGGCATATTATGAGGCTGCTCTTGAAAAAAAAATCTCTCAGGTCTAGCTGTTTATTCAACAATGATGCAATGGCAAATCTTCCATTCTTGAGCAGTGTACTCCTAGACTTTCCTTGCGTCAAAAAGATTCTGTAGAGGCAATTGAATATAGCTTCTGGCCTTGTTAAGGGACCAGACCTTCGTTGGTACCAAGAAAGCCTTTTGAATCTCTTGGACCTCTCAGTAGCTTTCAATTCATTGCTCATGGCATGCTTCTGCACTGTTTATCAGTGTAAGGAATTGAAGACACCCTTCCAGTGTTTCTAATTCTATCTTTTGCACGGGTTCTAGTATCTGGAGCTGAGAAACACTTGCAATTCCCTAGCAATTCTATTTCACCAAGTTTTTTAACATACATATAAAATCACTGAGTGAGGTCAGTAGAATATTTTGAGCCAGGTGTCACCAATAAGTGAATAACTTCTCAACTCTGATTCATTTTTACTGAATTTCACTAAATCAGGTTTACACTGTGGTAGATTCCAGACTTGTTCACAGTAATATACTGAATTTGGGGTTGCCTTTAAAGGCAGTTCAGAAACTGTAGCATAACTACAGTAAGGCAACTGAAGATTACCATTGGCTGAAGAAGAAGAAGAGTTGGATTCACCGTATTTTTCGCTCTATAAGACGCACTTCCCCCCCCAAAAAAAAGTGGGGGGGAAGTGTGTGCGTCTTATGAAGCGAATACTGCCTTCTCCCCCGCCCCAAGCCCACGGTAGCCCATGGGAAGGCTTGAAGACGTACATTTAAAAGGACACGTTCTCAGGTCCATTAAGCATATAAAAACGAAAGTAA